>NC_027749.1:18811349-18817645 GCF_000695525.1 Brassica oleracea var. oleracea | reverse complement strand
TTTAAAAAAAATAAAAACAACAAATGGTTATTTTCAAATAATGGATGTAATTTACATTATACTATCATTTAACAAGTATTAGATACGTTTTGATATATCATTATTTTTTATTTCCAGAAAAAAAAATTTGTTAGACATCAATATCATCTAGGTTAAGTATACTAGCACAAATTCAAACATCACAAAAAATATTTACATAATCATTATAATACAATAATTTAATCAAAAAATACAATTCAAAAAAAAAATATTCAAAAGAATAGTTATATACTTAATATTTGAAAATCAAAGATATTTTTGCTAAAATTGTACTTACCTGGCCAAGGAGATCGACCATCTTTTTACGATCGATTGTTGAGCATGTGGTCGATCCGAAAATACTCTGCAGTTTAATTAAATATGTAAAACATTTATTCTAACACTCAACAAATAGTTTTGCTAAATATGATAACTAGATAGCCAACAAAATTACAAAAAAATATTTAAATAGTAAAAAATATGTTAATTTAACGTGTTAAAATTTAAAAATAAATTTTAATTATGACATGTATCTAAACATTTATATAAATATATATCATAACCTAAATATAAATAATTTAACAACTTAAATTAGAAAAAAATAAAAATCTCGGGCGTAGCCCGGGTTAATCCCTAGTAGATACTAATAAAAGAGACCTTTTGAGCTTCCGTAAAGGGTTCATTTCAGCGGAAAAAAGAGTAAATATTCAATATAGTAAATAGAAATATTAAATTATACATCTATCATAATATTAGCATTTGATATAAAAGCAAGAAAATTATAATAAGTAAATATGCAATATATAAAATGAAAAAAGTAAATTAAACATATATCTGAAAATGTATAGTTAAATAAATAATAAGTGAATATACAACATAAAAATATTACACTAAAAATTTATTATAATATAACAATAAGTAAATATAAAACATAAAAAAATAATAAGTAAATATGCAATATATAAAATGAAAAAAGTAAATTAAACATATATCTGAAAATGTATAGTTAAATAAATAATAAGTGAATATACAACATAAAAATATTACACTAAAAATTTATTATAATATAACAATAAGTAAATATAAAACATAAAAAAATAATAAGTAAATATACAATATAAGAAATACAAAAAATACAAAAAATACATTAAACATCTATCTGAAAATTATCACATTAAACCTCTATCATAATACTTTTATTTGGTATAAAAGGAAGAAAATTAAAATAAATAAATATACAATATAAGAAAAAATAAATAATAAGTAAATATACAATATAAGAAATAGAAACACTACATTAAACATCTATTTGAAAAATTCATAGTTTTACATTTTTATTATTTTCAAATATTTTATAAGTAAATATACAATATAAGTAAAACAAGCATACAATACAAGAAATAAAAATATCACATTAAACCTCTATCATAATACTTTTATTTGGTATAAAAGGAAGAAAATTAAAATAAATAAATATACAATATAAGAAAAAATAAAAAATAGGTAAAATACAATTAAAAAATTAAAAAACTAAATTAAACATCTCTCTGAAAAAAAAATGTTTGGTAAAATGAATAATAAGTAAATATACAATATTAAAACTGAAAAAACTAAATTAAACATCTCTCTGAAAAAAAAATGTTTGGTAAAATGAATAATAAGTAAATATACAATTTAACAAATAGAAATATTATATTAAATACCTATCATAATATTAGAATTAATAAATAAACAATATAATGAAAAATACACAATAAGTAAATATACAATATTAAAACTGAAAAAACTAAATTAAACATCAATCTGAAAAATGTATAGTAAAATAATTAATAATTAAGTATATTTTTTTTACAACAATAATTAAGTATAAGAAATAAAAATATTACATTAAGCATCTATCATAACATTAGAATAAAAAAAACAAATATACAATATAAGAAAAAATAAATAATAAGTAAATATACAATATAAGAAATAAAAACTAACATCAAATATCTATCTGAAAAATGTATTTTTTTTACATTTTTATTATTTACAAATACTTTTATAAGTAAATATATACAATATAGAAAAAAATAAATAGTAAGTAAATATACAATATAAGAGATAGAAATGTTACATATTATAATAAGTAAAAATATGAGAAAAAATAAATAATTAGTAAATATAGTATATAAAAAATAAAAATATAACATTAAATATATATCATAATATTATCATTGATATAAAATCAAGAAATTTAGAAAAAATAAATATAGAAATATAAAAAAATGAAAAACTATATTAAACATCTATTTGAAAAATGTATAGTTTTCTTTTTTTTCCTAAGGAAATATATATTCACACAAACGTACAATTTAAAATTTTGATGTTGTTTAGAATACAATGTAAAAAAAACTATATAGTTAAAATTTGTAAATCAAAAGGTTAACTCCTAGTAACATAAAGAAGAGCGTGATTCCCTTCTCGGGGCGCCACGTCATCAATTGGAGAGAGGAGAGCGGACACCTGTCCCACTAATTTAAACGTCGCGTTTCATTTAATTGTTTATTAACTTCGATCGGGATTTTATTTTTTTCTGGGCTGGCTTCTGTGTAATTTGTTGGGGCTTTTTGTCCAATACCCCTTCTCGGTTAGGGTTTACTCCGTTTTCTCCTTCTTGACCGCTCAAGAACAACCATGTCGATTATGTCTTCCAAATCGACCTTCCATCATCTTAACCGGTTTTTCATCTTAAAACCCTCCATTACTCTCTCACAAACGATCTGTATTCAATGCGATTTCTGGATCTGCAAGGCGGTGGAGGTTTTCCTCCTTCGATAATCATCCTCTCATTCTTTAAAGCTAACCAGTAAATTAATTCTGTGAAATATGGTTAATGTTTCGGTCTTCCTCTCCGATTTCCAGACTAACCACTCCTTCTTCAGTGTTCAAGTTTGTTTGCTTCGTTTTTGTGAGGCTATGAATGTCGGCCAGGGTGGAGTGCTCCTACAGTCCTACTAAACTCTCAGGTATGTTATTTACATCCGCCTTTTGTTCATAAGAAGAGTCTTTCACCAGTTACTTCTTTAAACGTTTCCACCGTCCTGAATCCATATTACATAGTCAAAATTATTTTTGTCCATTTTTCTGCTGGTGGTTTAATTCTTTAGACGTTTCCACCGTCTTCAAGCGGTAGTACCAACAAAGTGTCTTCTACCAAGTCAGAAGAGGGGACATACATATGCCTCAGTTATGGTAAATATGTCCAAGGAACCATTCCCATGATGAGGACAAAGGAAGTTGATGTCTTAGAGCAAGTTCAGTCAAAAGATACTGCAAGAAGAAGCATACAACTGTCCCGTTCCCTAAATCTGCAGAACCTAAGTGAGTCACAGTTTCTTTCTTTTTCTTTTGTTTGTGCATTCGGACAAAATCTTAGCAGCATAGAAGCTGGTTGGCAAATATACTCAGTTAGCTTCTAGGTAATATGAATATTATTTTGTTTCTCATGTTTTGTATAATGATTTGTGTTAGCAGCTGCTCATGCTTGCAAAAACTAACACCGATTTACCAATTCTGTCTCCAACCTTAAACAACACCGTGTTTATGTTCAGTATCTATGTTTTCCAACAAGAACTACATCCGCTACCATTGTTTTTTTTTTTTTTGGGGAAGTGAGAGGCATCAAAACTATCTTCAACGATGAGAGAAGACCACAGAACGTATAATGGTTAACTTGAATATTGACAGGTGTGTTACATATAAAGTACTATATAAACGTTAATCACTAGAAGTTGGGTTTAGTTATGTATGTGATAAATGATTGTTTGTTCACTTTTCTCACACAGGAGTGTGACAACTGTTCGCGTGAGTGTTATCCAACTTGAATCTGCACTCTGTTTTATCATGTGTTTGTTATACATGGTTTGTGATGCCATTGAAGTAAAGGGAAGGAACATTATGGTAGCATCTTCAACTGTCACTACTGAATTGTCGTCACAGATAAGTCTTAAGAAGATTACAAAATCTATTGTTGTGTTCAGTGCTATATTGATTGGCTGTTAATGTTTCTGATATTATTTTTTAGGTGTGGTGCAAAGACAGCAGAGGTGACGAGCAGACAAACACAGAGCTTGGAGCAGCAGGGCATGCTCTTAGAACGGCGGGGACAGTTTTCAAGATCAGACAATCTCTCCCGAAGAGTGTGTAGTAAAGCCATCGTTGATGTCTAAAACCGCAACAAAAACGGCAGCTAAATGAAAAAAGGGGAAAAAAGTTTTTAATCAATAGAGAAAAAGAGTTATAATTTGATGTTATGCTGTTTGTACATCGGTTTCATTGTCTTGATGAAAAAGCAATACCAAATTAAAAAAAAATAGGGTTTTGGTTATTGTTGTTTGGCATGTGTTTTGCCTTCTAAACGTTTTTCCAGATCTTCAACTTATACTCTGCGTATCTGTAGTTGTATAACAAATTTTAGTGAAAGTGACAGTCTTACTGATCCACCAATGGAAAACGCCAGACACAAAGTGCAAAATACTAGCCAATAAAATTAACGAGTTAGACAAATTGGTTCTATACAACTTCTGTGATGTTATTTTTTTTGGATTAATAAAAGTTTGATTTAGCAATCGCTGTATCAGCACAGTATGACCATTTACCAAATGGTGGCTTCCCATGACAAATGCGTGCCAAAAGGCATCCCAATAAATATTGCTAAAGCAGTCATAATCCATCAATTACACGGCCAGAGATTGTAGGCAAGTTCTACATGAGACTATCATTTCATTCTCTGAGTTTTTATATATTGTAATTTGTAACCAAAGCTGATAAGTGGGGCCCCTCCAAAAATTAGAGAAAACGGTAGAAGTAATTAGCAAAGGCAATCCCACAGGATTCCAACGAATATGTAAACTCTAAGAACACCTCCATTGGTTAGAACCCTTAATGGGTTCTTAAAATTAATTTAATAGTTAATTGTGTATTTTATGGAGTTTTAAACTCCTATTAATGTAATTAGTTGTGTGAAGGTCCAATGGGAGAACCCTTATGAGGTTCTCAAATTTTTTTTTTTTTAGAAACTGAATTATTAAATTTAAATATTACAAAACTTATAAATTATTGGATTTCATAACATTTAAACAAATATGACATAAAAACAAATGAAAAATAGAAATAAAAATTTATAATTAGAAATTTTAAACAAACATGAAAGAAACAAATTAAAGTAATGCATTAGAGATTTAGAAGAATTTTAAACACCATTGAAATATTTATTAACTTGAAGTGTTCTTAGTTTTGCTTCAAACATTGACAATAATCAGGTATGTTCAAGATCAAGAAGAACAGAGGATAGGGGCTTACCTGAATATCGGATGCAGGTGCAGGGCAATGAGCCTGGATCATATCCTTTGACACAAATCCAACACCACCATCCCATGTCTCAGGAGGCTAATCATCACCACACACAAAAAAGTTTAAACATGCAAGTTAAATTAGATAAACGCCTAAACATTTGGATTTGGTGGCTAACCTGGTTCAAAACATAGTAGATTTTGAATTGATCTGGATAATTGGCTGTAAGACTCTCCAATTCTTCCTGAAAAAAGAGTGTTCATTCACATAATATTTAGTTGTTTGAAAAGAGTCTATGAAAACATAAAGAGTCAGAAAGGTGAGAGACAGTTTATACCCTTAAGAGAATGTCATTGTATGTGACATTGGCGTAAATGAGATGCACCTTTGTCTTGTCTGTTGGATTCTCAAGAATCGCTCTTGCTCTGTAACGTGCGTCTGAAACAATAATGAATAGCAGAAGCTATAGGAATAGATGTTAAGGCAAATAAGATCAATGAATCATTAGGAAAATAGTACCTCTAAGTTTTGAGACAGAAGCCTGAGCTGTATCAGAGATTGATGAATGACACCCAGGAAGAAAAAGCCAAAGCTTAATCTTTTCATCTAAAGAGCAGCGAGGAATGATCATCATATATTCAGCTACAACCTTACAAGATTGACTAACTTCAGGAGTGTGGTGTCTAGCTATTTTACCAGGGTTGTATAAACCTTGAGATGGATCCCAAGGTCCAACAAATGAAAAGCACAAGATATGTTGCAACATCATTCTGCTCAGCTCTTGAACTGAACTCTCAAAAGTGACAAGAACAGGTTATTACACAGTGTCTCATTAAGTGAAAAAAAAAAAAAAAACTCAAAGCTTTAACCTTGTATCAGAGGCATGATTGAGCTCAGCTTCACTAGGAAGAGACTGAAACCAAGAAACATGGTGTAGACCA
>NC_027749.1:18810215-18811340 GCF_000695525.1 Brassica oleracea var. oleracea | reverse complement strand
CCTGTGGAAGTAGTAGATTATCAAAAATCAATACTTTTTACAAGGAAAAGACAAGAACTTTCTTCGCTCTCTCAAAGTGAATGCTTTTAGTATGAAGAAGAGCTTTACGATCAAACAGAAGACTTACAATTCTGAAAACATTGGTCCACATCGTTTTATAGGCTCAAAATCACTATGAAGCTCGGAATCGCGAAGGAAGCACGATTCCAATCACAAAGGCAAAGACTGCCAGATTGTCGGAGGAAGAGTGATCGGAAGATTTTTCTTCTTCTTCTATGATCTTTTCTTGATCTCTCTCTCTGTATGGGATTCTCAAGCTTCAAATCAATACAAAACCTCAAAGAATCTGAACCTTCAAGGTGAATTCATAGACAGATTTGGAGAAGGAAAGCAACGACAACAAAATTTTTGGGACAAAAAAGAAACCATAGAGGAAGAGAGAGAGGCTAAAGGAAAGTGCAGAAGATAGAGTTTTGCTGAATAACTTTCTTATTTTCTTGATTTGGTTTGATACAAAGTTGATCTATTTATGCAGGAAATGTAAAACTCTAGAGCACGCACAGGTGTCATCATCAGGTGTCTATGAGATCATCTAAGGCTGAGAATGGATTTGACAACTCGATCATATGCGCTCCTTCAGTCGTACAAGCAGTAGCTAGCTTGTGTACGCTGCTTTTGGTGATCGTCGACCGTTGAGAGTTTTGTTGACTGGATGATGACAAAACCTTGACAGGCTGCTTGCTGGGTCTATGCGGAACTTGGGCTTTATCATCAGACGGAATCAGAATGGCCTTGCCCTTCTGTTCTGCAGTGAAGCGTTTTGGCAAAAACCGTGTCGTTTTGCTCACTTGCCGGTAGAGTTCCTATATCCTCCACTTCTTTACAGCTTCCTTGTCCTTAGTCCACAGGTTGAAGAGTGTAATTGTTCCATCTTTTCTCCTCAAAACCTTCCTCCAGAAACCACCATCATATTTCCACTCTTCAAACTCCTCAAGCGAGATATGAGTATCGCATTCAAACCCGGTTACGGCGTGGAACTCTTGCAATGAGAATCGAAGCGGTCTCCTCGCAAAGACAAACCATAGCTCGTGCTGTAAGAAAGTCACCAGCTCCCTACACAAGAAG
>NC_027749.1:18805183-18808982 GCF_000695525.1 Brassica oleracea var. oleracea | reverse complement strand
TTGACCATGCCGTCAGCATTTAGTTTGACCCGATAAACCCATCGATTTCCTAACACGTTTGTTCCCTCTTTATAGGGAACGAGAGACCATGTCTTTGTTTCTTCGCAGTTGCCAATTTCTTCATTCATGGAGGCATTCCATCCAGGATGGCTTAATGCTTCAGCCAGCGTTCGAGGTTCAGTGTATGACGCCTTCTGTGTAAGTAATGCATAACGCGGGTTTGGTTTGACTATTCCATCCTTAGCTCTTGTGATCATTGGGTGAGATGTTGATGGTGTAGGAACTCCAGCTGATGCTATCCTGCCTTGCGTAGGTACATAGCTGTTGCCTATAGAAGCATGATCTAAGCCTGACGTACACTCAGAACTATGTCTCACACAAGGAGTAGAACCAGTAGAGGAGGCTACAGACGACGGAGAGGCTGGAGTTGCGGTTGTGGAGGACAAAGGTGGAAAGTCTGAAGCTGTGAACAGAGGCGCTTGCATGAATTCTTGCGGAGGAGCAGGAGAGAAGGGCGGAGCAGCGGGCTTCGAAACAGCAGGTGACACAGGCAACACACTCTTATGCCAAGCCGTAGCTAAGGGAGTCTTGGGAGAAGGGTGCAGCTCTGAGTATTCTTTGCTAAAGGGAAAATGTTTCTCGTCGAAGATAACATGGCGCGAGATATACACTCTTCCAGTAGCAGGAAGTAAGCATCTGTATCCTGCCAAATGAGGAGTAACGGAGCTCTGGCTTGCGTAACTCTGAAGGCGGTCATCATAGCTTGTGAGACGTGGGACAACTTCTTCAAAGGTCGGAGTTGGGAAGGAATCCATAGAGCTCTCAATGGTGGTTTTGATAGGCTCATAGTCTCTGTTTAACCCATGAAGCGCTGCAAACACTTTCATGCGTTCTGGAACGGGACTACCAATGGAGGAGAGCTGAGAACAGATGTTCTTTATTTCCTTCAGGTACTCATCCATTGGCTTCTCAGCTTTCGACATAGTTTGAAGCTTTCTCTGGAGCTCAAACAGGCGAGAGCTTGTGGAGCGGTTGTAGTGGCTAGCGAGAGAATTCCAGACTTCCAGAGACGTTGAGCAGTCTATGACTACACTGAGGATGTCTTCAGAGAAGGAGCCAAGGAGCCAAGATTTCACCATTTGGTCTGTTTGAAACCATCGGTGATAATTAGGGTGCGGAGCTTCATCGTTGTTGCCGTTGATGTTTGGAACAGGGATGGTAGCAGGTGGTTGAGGAGTCTGACCAATAACGAATCCGAGCAGTCCTTGGTCGTTGAGAAACGCCTCAAACTGCGACTTCCAAAGGATGTAGTTACGATCAGTAAGAGTGACCGTAACACAGTTGGTGATGTTGAAAGAGGGTGGTTTAAACACCTCCATAGCCATCGCATCCAAGGAGCTATCCCTGATGCTCTGATACCATAAAGGAAAGTGAAGAAGATAGAGTTTTGCTGAATAACTTTCTTATTTTCTTGATTTGGTTTGATACAAAGTTGATCTATATGTAAAACCCTAGAGCACGCACAGGTGTCATCATCAGGTGTCTATGAGATCATCTAAGGCTGAGAATGGATTTGACAGCTCGATCATATGCGCTCCTTCAGTCGTACAAGCATCAGCTGGCTTGTGTACACTGCTTTTGATGATCGTCGACCGTTGAGAGCTTTGTTGACTGGATGATGACAAAACCTTAACAGGCTGCTTGCTAGGTCTATGCGGAACTTGGGCTTTATCATCAGACGGAATCAGAATGGCCTTGCCCTTCTGTTCTGCAGTGAAGCGTTTTGGCAAAACCGTGTTGTTTTGCTCACTTGCCGGTAGAGTTCCTATAGAGACGACCAATATTAAGAGGACACATATGGGGTTTTCAGCTATTCTAAAACTCCTTTGTTTAGCAGCAGTTCTTTAGTTTTGTTTTATTTTTCATTTAATTTTTTTGTTTTTTTCTTACAACCCTCTCTAAAAACCTTCAATGGAGATGCTCTAAGCTCCCCCTTTCATTAATTAACCAGCTTATATGCCTGTCAGAACAAACTTTCGTAACCTCACTGCAAGCATACCATCTCTCTCACAAGATGACTAATTAAGAAACCACCTCCTGCAACAAACGATCACTCACCCAAAGCTTCAAACACGCTGAGCGTCAAAAGCAACTGACCTGTCCATCACGTCCCAAAAAAGGAAACAAAAGTACTCATGCATATTATTGCTTTTCCTACAAATATAGGTTCTCCGGTTATTTGTAAATGATTGTCAAACACATTAAGTTAATTCAGGATGACAAAAAAAAAAGTTAATTAAGAACCCAGAGGAACGTGGCCTTGAAAATTATACGAGGATTATGGCACAATTCACCCTACAAAACAAAGGTATAAAGAAAGAGACATTTTTACATAATTTATATGTTCAGTCTCATCCGTAATTCTAAATAATTTTATTCTATCATTATAGTAAAAAAAAATAAACAGAAAAAGTGTAAAAATAATTAAATAATTAAAAATAATTTTTAAATTAGTATGATAAACATATGATTGATAGCCAAAAATAACAAAAACAAATAAGAAAGGTATGTTAATATTTTTTAAAAGGAATGTTAATATTACTTTCAATTGACGATAAACTAATTATTATTAAACATATATAATATACTAGAAATTTTTCTATTGCTTTTTACTTACATCATTGCCACCTACTTCTCCAAACAAATGAAAATGATTTTATGATACTGATATAAAATCATTGTACCGGAATAAATGAAGAAAAAAAAGAATCTGCATACCAAACTTTTTAAAAGAAAAACTAAAACATAATAAAATACTGATATAAAAATAAAAATTATATACTTATACAGTGTGAGTGAGAGATGTAATCTAAAACAACTTAACAAAACTAAAAACGGTTAAAAGGATCTATGCTTGCATATAAAAAAAAGAGTTTTTTTGCAGAATTTACCTATAAGTTAAAGTCAAACACAAAACTAACCTCTTTTTTTTTCGAAAATTGGTTTTGCCCTATTCACCCCACAAGTTCATATAATTTACGAAAATGCCATCAATTTTTTTTCTTTTTTTTTCGAAAATGACATTTCTACTCTCTCACCCTCATCATCTTCAAGTAATTACAAGATTGTCATAGTCATCAATACCACAACCACCATGAACAACCAATTTGAAGCTCTTAATGCTCCCAAAATCGATTTATCCTTCTTCTTTTTCCATTCTTGTGAACTAAACACAACATATCTCTCATTTTCTCTCCACAATGAGCTAAAAAAACCCAAGATTTTGATTCTAAATTTTTTTATGGTTCATAGAGTCATAGAAGCTAACGATTCTGGGTGGGTTACTTTCGTTTGTGATTCTGTGTGCTTGGAGAAGCCTTATGTATGCTAAAGAACTTATCTCACCATTTTAAGGTATGACATCGAGTTTTTTTCCAGATCTGTTCGTCAGACGACTTACTTGGGAAGTCGTCTGGCTGTAGACAACTTACCTGGAAGTCGTCTGGTCAACGCAGAGGTTATTTTTGCAATTGACTTTGAAATCTGTAACCTGAGACGACTGAAAGTTAAGTCGTCTGTTTTTGTTTGGTTTCAAAAAAATTTCCAAAGAACCTAGACGACTTACATTTCAGTCGTCATAGGTTAGTTTTGCATTTGACTGGATAATTTCAGAAGTTTGACTTCCCCAGACGACTTACATTTCAGTCGTCTGGCGAAAATTAAAATAATAATATTTTTTAAAAAAGTAGACGACTTACAGTTAAGTCGTCATAGGTTAGTTTTGCAATTGAAAAAAAAA
>NC_027749.1:18787911-18803117 GCF_000695525.1 Brassica oleracea var. oleracea | reverse complement strand
TTCACCAGACGACTGAAATATAAGTCGTCCACACCCTAAACATAACCCCTAAACTTAATTATCTAGTTAAAGACTTCATAAAATCAAATCAAACTTGAAAAGTGTTTACTATACACATAAATAAATACATATAGGTGAAAACTAATTTTTGAAAAAAACATTTTAGTTTTCCAAAATCTAACCCTAACAATACATACAATACTACAACATATGTTTGCCAAACTCCTAAACCAAAGTATTTCATGATTCACTACTTCCACTCATCTATCTTCAAAACAAATCAATTTTATCATATCTTAATTTATATCACTTAAAACTGTTTATAATTACTTGATTTTTATTTTTCACGCATCAAAATATTTTTTTACAAGATTTATAAATTATTTTTAAAATAAACCGGTACCAGACGACTTACACTTCAGTCGTCCAGACGACTTCCAACATCTCAGACGATTTACTAGGGCTATATTCGTAAAAATGGCTTCTGTTTTTTTGTTTGGTCATAAGGGGCTGAGCTGTAATTTCACTAGGCTTTTAGGTTAGTTTTGCATTTGATTCAAGTTTGGGTATATGTTTGGGGTTAAAATGGTTTGCTTTATTCAAATTACTTCAATAATTGTATTAATAAATTTAATTAAACACTTCTCTTACTGATTCCAGCTTCTTTATGATTCATATCTTATTTATTATAGTTTTTCGTCTTAGCAGTCAAAAAATATTTCATAAATGGGAGCGAAAGGAGATCTGTTGTGGTGAGGTTGCCAAGGGAATCTGTTATTAGGAAGAATTATGTCCCTACAAATGGTCGTATTACCCTGCTGTAGATACAGTTCCCATTTAAGTTATTGTTTTCTGTTTGGAAATCAGGTCGTGCTTGCTCAATGCTCACAACAGCAAAGCTATAAGATATATAGTCATGGATCCCATTGTTTGGCTTGAACGTGGGTTCGCTATATATTATACAGTAATAGTAGAAGTGTCGAACTATAAAAGCAACGTTAAGACTTATATCTCACTCTAATTATTATTGTTTGATAGCGCAAAAGGCATGACGCGTATCAGTTTTGTATTCAACCACCAGGATAAACCATAATGTATGTTATATAGGAACAGATTCATGGGTTCAGCACAAAAGAGAATCCTCATGGATCATGTTAGTCGTTAATAAACATCTAATGCGCTGGTGGAAGTCAAACAAGCGACGTAATGGTATAATGGTGCGGTGTTTAATAAAACACAAAATAATCGTAAATTAATGCATGCATAATGAGTGAATAGACACTATTTACTGCAAATAATAACTTCAAATACAAACGAAACACAATATCTAACCAACATATAATTACCCCGCATATTACTTGATGTAAAAAACAATCTCTCAATTCTAATATAAAACATATATAAACACAATGTTGAGATATAGTGAAAGTTGTTATAAAATAGTATATAACTTACAATAATAAAATAAATAGTGAATGTTGTTATAAAAATAGTGAAAATTAATGTTTCACATATAATTAAATATAAATTAAACATTTTAAAAAAAATCAAATTAATTGGTTTTAAGGGTAAATAAGTATATGTTTTACAAGTATTGTGAACAAAAAATCTAAGGTTGTTGTATTTAATTAAATATGATTTTTTAAAATACTAAAATAAAAATCTCAACCATAATTTTAATACTAATATGAAACTAATTGCACAATATAATAAAATAACAAAAATGAAATTAGTTAATTTATACAAAAACAAACTTAAAATATCTATACCGACATAATAAAATTAGAAAACAACTTCATTAATAATCCCAACAATTTTCATACAAAATTTAGTTAACTACAACAAAAGTGAATCTGAGTCTTTTATAGTAAACGAGTTCAACGGAAAAGAAATTACAAAATAACAAAACCGTACATAATTAAAATAAATAATTTAAACTAAAAAACAAATGTTAAAAGAGATTATAACAGTACAAATTCTACCCTAGCTAGTATATATATAAAATATAGCGTAAGTCAAACTATAGCAATATTATAGTAGATGGGTAGATTGTACACTTTTTTCTTGTATTCTTACAATTCAGGATGGGGGATTCCATCACTATCACTGTTGTTCAAGGCAGATTCCATCTCGGTAGCAGGCAGCGTCCTGACCTTGGTTTTAACTCCAGGAGCACTCACAACGTGTCCTGAGCGTTGCTTTCTCCTTTTTTCAGGAACCTGAGTAAGAATCCCTCAATCTCCGGTGGGGTTGCACCACCGTCTACCTGAAAACAAGATGATTATATATGTAAAAAATGTCTCTCGAATCAAAAATTAAGAGCTGCTAGAATGTGCAAACCTTGATATTGGCTTCCTGAATAAGCAGGTTGGCAGATGCAGAAAGACCATTCTTCGACAGGAGAGTTGCTATCGAACGAAACAGAAGTTCCTTCTGCTCCATAGAAGGAACAGCTCCAGCGTCATCTGAAATGCAGAAGACAAGAGCATTAGACGCTCTAAACGAAGTATCAAAGACTGCAGTATGCAAGAGAGAGAGAGAGGAAAGGAGCACACTCACTCACCGATTGCAGGGTTGGAGCGCTGAGTCCCAATGCCGCTGCATAATCAGTAGTCACCAGTGACTCATAAACCCCCAATATAAAAATAATCATAGAGATGGAAAAACAAAAATATCTAATCATGTCTTACAGTCTCTCAATGAGGAATCCATCAGACTCATCAGGAGATTCATACTCGTCCTCTTCGTTCAAGGCAGAGTCCATGACCGGTCCGTTCAAGACAGATTCCATCTCTGCAGGGGGAAGCCTCCATACCTTTGTCTTAACTCCACAAGGACTCACGAACGTTTCCTGCAAACAAAAGAAGATGATTTCAAGCATTTGAAAGAAACTAATCTTGGTTACAAAGGAGAGGATATTTAACCTGGATGAAGTTAAAACTAGGGACAGAAGGAGCACGGTTCTTGATAAGCTTGTGCGCCAATCTCCTCCTCCTCCTAAGGAGGTTGAGCTTGCAACGTCGGGTGTAACTGTGAGAATAATTTGTCAACTATATATTACTAAAGATGAACTAAGCACAAAGAGACAGCAGAAGAAACATACCCCACGGAAACCTTCATTCTGTTCTTGATATGATGTACGCTAGAGTTAGAGAGAACAGGCTCATGCGGTTTACAACCACAACCGCTGCATAATCAAAACAACAAGAATAATCAAATCAGATCAGATAAAAAAGATATAACAAAACAATTTTTTTTTCTTGTAGTCTTACAATTCCCTATGTAGGTATCCATCAGACTCATCACTATCTTCGTTCAAGACAGATTCCATCTCAGCTGGGGGAAGCCTCCATACCTTTGTCTTAACTCCACAAGGACTCACGAACGTTTCCTGCAAACAAAAGATTATTTAAGCATTTGGCAGAAACCAATCTTGGTTACAAAAAGGGATTTAATTAGTGATAAATTTTTAACCTCAATGAAGTTGAAACGAGGTTTGTTGGAGACAGGAGGAGCAATCTTCTTTCCAGATCTCATAACTCTCTTCTTGGTGCTATCAGAAAAAGAGAAACCATGTCAAACTTCAAACATCTAGAAAACTAAACCACGAACCCAAGATCTGCAAGCAAATCAACACGCACCAAAACTACAAACAAATCATCACGCACCAGCCAAAAGACACAAGGAAGAAGAAAAAGAAGACGATCAATTAAACTAAACAGGCAGAAGGAAGAAGGAGACGATCAACGAAACTAAACATTCAGAGACCGACGGAAGGAAGAAGGAACTACGAGACGGAAGAAACAGTACCCCATGTTTCTCTACCAAGGTGACGATCAATGCGTTTATAAACCCTAAATCATTCAAACAACTTCCCATTTATATGCTAATTTTACCGATCCAGGCCCATTAAACCTTCACTTTTGAACTTGCATAAAAGTCTCACTATATTCTTCATTTGGATTTTCAAAATTTTGGGAATATGCTTATAAGTTTCATTCGGGTTCCTTCCAAATTCGGGTTTTTTGTTCAACTCACGACATATAAAGGTTTCTGCTGTGTCACCAGCACATCGTAAATATTGTGACCCAACTAAAATGCCAACTAAAGACCCAGACCTAATTGTAGATGAAAGACTAATGGAAACTGGATACAAAAGTTGAACAACCTGTGAAATAGGAAAGAGAGAGAGAGAGACAAAGGAAGAAACATAGTATGGAGAAGATAATAACAGCACTATTAACCCTAAAGTTGCTTAACTCTGGGTGCTTATTTTTTTGTCTAAATAAAAATTAAAATTAAAAAAATGACCAATCGCGGATCACCACGTGTACGTGGGGTCCATAAACAGTGCAAGTAACAGCTGATTGTGAGGTCTAATTAAGCACTCCTTCTTCTTTTTATTCTTTTTTCATTTTTTTAATTAAAAAATGTTAAGCATTTCTTAAACACCCATGGTTAATGGTGTTCTAACAAACACTAAAAATAATATTATAAAATACTTAAAGATAAATTATGTTGAAGTTTATAAATATCATCAGTTAAAACTATAATAGTATGAAAAAACTCTTTAACCAAACTTTTTAAAATAATTTAAATCATTAGGACTCTTCTAATTCAAAATTCTGTTTCGTTTTATAAATCATCATTAAAATTTTTAAAAAATCATCACAGTGACTCATCAACACCAATACATAAGAGATCATCATGATAGGATAGAAAAACTTTAAAAAAATATCCAATCATGTCTTACAATTTCGGATAGAGCTCTAAATCATGAGATCCATCACTATCGCTATCGCTATCGCTATCACTGTCGTTCATGACAGAGTCCATCTCAGCAGGAGGAAGCGTCCAGACCTCCACGAGCACTCACGAACATGTCCTGCAAAAGACAAAAAGATGATTTCAAGCATTTGAAAGAAACCAAACTTGGTGGATTTAATGATATTTTAAACCTGAATGAAGTTGAAACGAGGGACAGAAGGAGCAGACTTCTTGATAAGCTTGTGTTCCAATCTCTGCCCCCTCTTCCTAAGGAGGTTGAGCTTGCAACGTCTGGTGAAACTGTCATCAAACAAACGGTGTCAAGTATTATACTAAAGATGAACTAAGCACAAAGAGAGACATACCCCAAGTTTCGACCAACTGAAATCTTCTGCTGTGCTCTATCACAGTTAGAGAGAACGGATTCATGCGGGTTAACCCCAACACCGCTGCATAATCAATCAAACACCGAGAATAATCAGATAGAAAGGTATAACAAAGCAAATTTTTGTTTCTTGTATTCTTACAAATTCGGATAGGGCTCTCCATCACTATCACTAGCACTATCACTATCACTGTCGTTCATGACTGATTCCATTTCAGCAGCAGGAAGCGTACAGACCTTGGTTTTAACTCCACGAGCACTCACGAACATTTCCTGCAAACAAAAAAGACAAATTTCAAGCATTTGAAAGAAACCAACAACAAAAGGATTTAGTTATATTTTTAACCTCAATGAAGTTGAAACGAGGTTTGTTGGAGACAGGAGGAGCAATCTCTTTTCCAGATCTCATAACTCTCTTCTTGGTGCTATCAGATCAACAGATAGAGAAAAAGAAAAAACATGTCAAGCTACAACACCAACCATCTACAAACTAAAACACGATCAACCAAACTAAGGAAGAAGGAACTACGAGACGGAAGAAATAGTACCCCATGTTTCTCTACGAAGGAGACGATCAACGGCGAGTGGGTTTATAAACCCTAAATCATTCAAACAACTTCCCATTTATATGCTAATTTTATCGATCCAGGCCCATTAAACCTTCACTTTTGAACTTGCATAAAAGTCTCACTATATTCTTAACTTTGATTTGGATTTTCAAAATTTTGGGAATATGCTTATAAGTTCCATTCGGGTTTTACTAATTTTGAGGTCGATTCGGTCTGGTTACTTCCAAATTCAGTTGAGATCGGATCTGAATCGTTCAAAAATGTATTAAAAAACTTAAAAATCAACAAAAAAAAAACTTAAAAATTAACAAAAAAACTATTCAAAATATATTATTATTTAAAAATCTAACTAAAAACTTGTTAAACTACCTAAACTAATTCAAAATAACAAATAATACAAACTACAAAAATCTGTAAATACTCTTAAATATCTAAATTACTTTAATATATATAGAAAAATTATTTAACTAGTTTTGGATATTTTCTGATCCTACTATAAATTTTGGTTCGGTTCGGATTATATCCAAACTCCAAAATACAAAACTCTTAAGTTTCGTTTGAATATTTTTATATAAATGGTTCGGGTGGGGTATCGGTTATTTCGGTTTAGGTTAAAGTCGGGATTCGGTTTGGGGTAAAAACACTCAGACCTAATTTTTAGTAAAAGAAGTATTCACAAATTATGATATACTTGCATTGTTACGTAGAATTATATCACAATATTTTTAATAAATATTTAATAATATAAACATGGGATATTGATATATGATGTATATATAAAATAATAGCGTAAGTCAAACTATATCAATATTTTAGTAGATGGGTAGATTGTACACCTTCACAAATAATTCGGTTAAGATCGGCACCTTACAGGGGGTTAGACGGTTCTTACGTTATAAATGTTACATATTTTTCATGAAATAAATTTTGTTACATAATAATATATTTATGCCCAAAATGAGCTAACTATTTTTTAAAAGTTTATAAATATAATCAAATTTCAAATGATGAAATAATTAAATATATGATAACTATGGATGAGATTTCTATATGTTTTATTAAAGTATATGGTGGTGAAATTAACCCAAAAAAATAATTACATAATTTTCAGCAGACCAACACTTAAGGTATGTACAACTATAACTAACGAAGCTGAAACATCTCAGGGCATCTCCATCCCCATTCCATTTTTTCTTCTAAAATAGAGTAAAAGTGAATATGGAATAAGGAATGATCCAACCCAACTACATATCTAATTCCATAATGAAATTTACTTCATAAATGAAGTAATCCATTTTTTGTTTGTTCATCACTCCACTGTGAAGTGTGAAATGGAGTAGGGTTTGAACAATTTTACTCCATTTTTGCTTTTACTCCATTTTCGCTTTTACTCAATTTTGAAGAAAAAAAATGAAGTTTTACATTGGAGATGCTCTCATAACACAATTTGTTTTTCGCAACCGGGAACTTTCAGGTTCTAGGCGAGAAAATGAGGTTTCTGCAAACATACTTATCAGAAATAGACACAAGACTAAGGTTCCAAGATCTTTTACATGCTTTCAGACAATGTTATTTCATTTTTGAGTTATAATATGGTTTTTCAGTATAGCTATTGGACCGAGGTTGAGAAGATTGGCAGCATAGATGATTTGCAGCAACTAGAAAATTCAGTAAGACAGTCTTTGTATCAAATCCGTGCTCATAAGGTATATCTTTCTCCTAAATAATTAGTTAAGGTCTCACTTTACCAAACTTATGCATCATATTGCGAATGACAAGAGAACATGCTGCAACATCAGCAGCTTATGTCCAGTGAATGCAACAATCAGGTAGAGAATTGGTTTTAAACAGTTCATATCATCTTTTGAATGTTTTATGTACTAAAGTATACGTTCATGCAGATACAGAGTGAAATAGATGTAGATTTTGGAATGGATAATGAGCAACAGCTTGAGAATTTCTCATGGGTTACAGATGAAAACATGAATGTTCCTCTAAAACAAGAAGACCCAAATATGCAGTTTTATCATACTTACAGGGACATAACTTGCTCAGCAAGTTCATCTCTTGAAAGTTACTCAGGAATCTTTGGTAAAAGCTCAAATATCAAAAACAGCAATTCAACAATCTCAGCTTCCTAAATGATCCAAAGCTTCAATAACTAGCTGAGTGGAATCTATTAGGAAGTCCCGCAGATTACTACGTTAGCCAGATCTTGGAAGCATCTTATAGGCCTCAGTTTGGAGGAAACTTGGCTTCTTCTGAGACGCTAACGGCTAACTTATCACGTTACCGTCTTTGATGATCCTCTGCTCCCACGGGTAAACAATGGTTTTGCTTATCATTATTTAATTTGCTTCATAGTCATGTCATTGCATGTCTTGTTTTGCTGACTGTTTCTTATCAGTGAACTTAGCTCTACCAAAGCTCAGGTTCAAACATCATCTCAAACTCCCGTCAAAACAAGACTTACTCAAGAAGAAAAGGGAAAAGCTAAGATGTATGAAGAAGACTTACCTTGTGCTGTTCTCCAGTCGAAGTGTGACAGCTCAGACTCAAGTGATCAACGGTCACAAAGAGTTAGTCAAAAAGCTTGACGACAAAACACTACTCAAGACTGGTACGGATAGAGCGTTTTATCTAAAGCTGTCCAATGCATTCTCAGCCCTCGATTGTGAAGCTGATACTGGATGAAGCCATCTGTCTCAGCTTAGGGCTTTCACTTGCTTTCTCTTCTTTGTATAGATATGCAACTCTTGTAAGAGAACAGCCTCCATGCTGAAATAAACAAAAGATTGAAACTTTATCTTCTTTGTTCTGTGTGTGATATTGAGGTTTCTTATATGGTATCAGAGCCATGAAAACTCAACATCTAGAGGTCTATCATCCTCCGGCTCTTCGCATCACCAACAGTGTCACCATCACCTTGACTGAGAAGAACGACATCCTGGGGAAATCTTAGTTTGAAGCTTTTCTCAACGGTCAAGGTCTTCTCGGTTATGTTACCGGTCAGTCACCACAACCCGCTGCTACTCTCACAGTCACATGCATCGATGGTGTTGCTACTCAAACCCCGAATCCTGACTCTACCAAATGGTTTCAAATGGATCAAGTGGTAAAGTCGTGGATTTTAGGGTCTTTCTCTGAAGATATTCTCAGCCTTGTTGTTGACTGTCAAACGCCGCATGAGGTCTGGATCTCTTTGGCTCGTTACTACAACCATTCTACATCCTCTCGTTTGTTCGAAATCCAAAGGAAGCTCCAAACGATTCAAAAGCTCACCAAACCCATGGCTGAGTATCTTCAGGAGATAAAGTCGGTCTGTTCGCAGCTCTCTTCCATTGGTAGTCATGTTCCTGAACGTATGAAAGTCTTCGCTTCTCTTCATGGTCTTGGTCGTGACTATGAACCGATCAAAACTACCATCGAGAGTTCCATGGATGCTTCTCCTACTCCAACGTTTGAAGATATCATCCCTCGTCTGACCAGTTTTGACGACAGATTACAGAGCTACAACAACTCTTCTGACGTCTCCCCATATCTCGCCTTCTACTCTCAACATGGTCGTGGTCAGTACTCTCGCTTCAGAGGAAGGGGTCAAGGCAGAGGATCTTACTCTACTCGTGGGAGAGGCTTTCATCAGCACGTCAGCTCTCCTTCGGGTTCCTCTGTTTCTTCAGACGGTGAGAACAAGCCAACATGTCAGATCTGTGGTAAACCAGGTCATAATGCTCATCGTTTCTGGCATCGCTTTGACAACAGCTATCAACTAGATGATCTTCCTGCTGCGCTCACAGCTCTCCGTATCACTGACATTACTAATCATGGCCATGAGTGGTTTCCGGATTCTGGCGCATCATCTCACGTCACCAACTCTCCTCACCATCTGCAACAGTCTCAGGTCTACACTGGATCTGATTCTGTTATGGTTGGTAATGGAGAGTACCTCCCTATCATGCACACTGGTTCCACCAGCTTGGCCTCAACGTCAGGTACGATTCCAGTCTCTGATGTCTTAGTGTGTCCTAAGATTGCAAAGTCTCTACTTTCTGTTTCTAAGATTACATCAGACTATCATTGCTCTGTGGATTCTGATTGTGACAATGTACACATCTATGATAAGGCAAGCGGCTTCTTCTTCAGGGGCCTCACACTAGTGGTCTCTACTCTCTGCGTTCGTCATCTCCTCAGGTCTTCTACTCCAACAGACAGATCAGTGCGAGTGATGAAGTGTGGCACCAGAGACTTGGCCATCCTAATCCGCTTGTTCTGCAACAACTCTCAGTCAATAAGGCAATCTTCATCAGTAAAATCTCCAAGACTATCTGTGAAGCATGCCATCTTGGAAAGAGCTCTAGATTACCTTTTTGATTCTAGTTTTGTAGCTACTAGACCTTTGGAAAGAGTTCACTGTGATTTATGGGGCCCTTCTCCTGTTTCTTCTATCCAAGGCTTTCGTTTCTATGTAGTATTCATTGATCACTACACTAGATTCTCTTGGTTATATCCTTTAAGAAACAAATCAGACTTTTATGAAATCTTCTTAAAGTTTCAAGCTCTAGCTCAAAACATTTGTCAAGAGAAAATATGTACCTTTCAGTGTGATGATGGTGGTGAATTCATAAGTCACAAGTTTCTGCATCACCTAGAACTTCATGAAATTCAGCAACATATCTCTTGTCCTCACACTCCCCAACAAAACGGCTTGGCCGAACGAAAGCATCGTCAGCTAACAGAGCTCGGTCTTGCTCTTATGTTTCATGGGAAGATTCCACAAAAATATTGGGTAGAAGCATTCTTCACAGCAAATTTTCTCAGTAATATGTTGCCTCACACTGCTCTTGCTGACTCCAAAAGTCCTTTTGACCTTCTTCATAATAGGAAACCAGATTACATATCACTTAGAGTCTTTGGTTGTGCTTGCTTTCCTATGCTACGTGACTACACTTCTTCCAAGCTGGATCCAAGATCTCCCAAATGCGTTTTCTTGGGCTATAATGAGAAGTTTAAGGGTCATCGTTGCTTGCTTCCCACTACTTGCAGAGTTTATATTTCTCGTCACGTTATCTTTGATGAGACTTCGTTCCCTTTTGCCGACAACTACTCTCATCTCCACCCTGCTACCAAGTCTACAATCTTGAAAGCTTGGCAAGACAGCTTTGTTCAACGTCAAACAAAGCCTCCAGAGGTTCAAAAACCTGTCAGGTCTAATTTGGAACCAATCAGCTTAATAAATGTTTCATCTCCTGTGGCTTCTTCTGTTAGCTCTACCAGCTCAAGCATCTTCTCCCCTGAAGACTTTCCTCCTCTGCCTTTGCGGTCTCAACAACAAGTCCCTCTTTCAGCTCCAATGCAGTCTGTTAGTACTATGTCTTGTGAAGAGCATCGTACTGGGTGTACGTCAGGCTCTGATCCTGTTTCTATAGGCAACATCGTTGCTTCTTCACATGATCGGTCAATACTACCTCAGGCTCGGTCAGCTCCTCCTTCTCATCCAATGATCACTTGATCTAAAGCTGGTATAATGAAGCCCAATCCTCGATATGCTCTTCTTACTCAGAAAGCTGCGTTTCCAACTCCTAAGACTGTCTCAGAAACTCTTCAACATCCGGGATGGAACAATGCAATGACAGAGGAATTTGATAACTGTCAAGCAACCAAAACTTGGTCTCTTGTACCTCGTACTCCTAGCATGAATGTACTAGGTTGCCTTTGGGTTTATAGAAACAAACTCAACGCGGACGGTACTTTCAAAAAACACAGAGTGAGAGTTGTTGCCAGAGGCAATGAACAAGCTGAAGGCATCGACTATCTTGAGACTTATAGTCCCGTAGTGCGCTCAGTGACAGTACGGACAGTGTTTCACATTGCTACAGTCATTAGATGGAACATCAAACAAATGGATGTCAAAAACGCATTTCTCCACGGTGATCTTGCTGAGACTGTCTACATGCGTCAGCCAGCTGGTTTTGTTGACAAGAGCAAGCCTGATCATGTTTGTCTGCTCCACAAATCCGTATACGGTCTCAAGCAATCGCCTAGAGCGTGGTTCGACAAGTTCAGCTCGTATCTTCTTTAGTTTGGATTCATCTGCAGTATAAAGGATCCTTCTCTTTTCATCTACTCAAAAGGCAAGGATGTGATTATGCTCCTTCTTTATGTCGATGATATGCTTATCACAGGCAATAGCTCTTCGGCTCTTGAGAGACTTTTAGCTGACCTCGACTCTCAGTTCCGAATGACTGATCTTGGCCCTATGCACTACTTTCTTGGCATTCAGGTCAATAATAACAAAGATGAATTGTTCTTGAGCCAACAGAGCTATGCTGAAGATATTCTAGCCGTTGCCTCTATGTCTGATTGCAAGCCAGTAGCCACTCCTTTGCCGCTGCAACTGAATCTCACCATTGAGAATGATATGAGTTCACTAATCCGAAGTTCTTTCGCACTCTCGCAGGCAAGTTACAATATCTGACTCTTACTAGACCCGACATTCAATTTGCTGTCAACTATGTTTGCCAGAAGATGCATTCACCTATGGTTTCAGACTTCAATTTGCTGAAACGGATCCTCCGGTACGTTAAAGGTACTACCTCAATGGGCATAAGCATCATCAAAGATACTGATTTCATGCTTCGCGCCTATACGACAATGACTGGGGAGGTTGCTCAACTACTAAAAGATCAACCGGAGGATACTGCACATTTCTTGGAAGCAATCTAATCTCCTGGTGAGGCTGAGTATCGTTCTCTCTCTGAAACAGCTTGCGAGATTACATGGTTGTGTATCCTTCTTCGAGAACTTGGTGTTCCACTTCCTGATACACCAGAGCTCTATGGAGACAACCTTTCGTCTGTTCATCTCACTGCTAATCCTGCCTATCACAAACGATCAAAGCATTTTGCGCTTGATTATCATTTCGTCAGAGAGAGAGTCGCATTGAAAGCCTTGGTGGTCAAACATATTCCAGCTCATCAACAAATTGCTGACATATTCACCAAGTCTCTTCCTACTGCTGCTTTTCAATCTCTTTGTTTCAAACTGGGTGTTGATGTTCCACCTACACCAAGTTTGAGGGGGGATATCAGTGAACTTACCTCTACCAAAGCTCAGGTTCAAACATCATCTCAAACTCCCGAGAAAACAAGACTTACTCAAGAAGAAAAGGGAAAAGCTAAGATGTATGAAGAAGACTTACCTTGTGCTGTTCTCCAGTCGAAGTGTGACAGCTCAGACTCAAGTGATCAACGGTCACAAAGAGTTAGTCTTTCTCAAAAGAAGCTTGACGACAAAACACTACTCAAGACTGGTACGGATAGAGCGTTTGTCTAAAGCTGTCCAATGCATCCTCAGCCCTCGATTGTGAAGCTGATACTGGATGAAGCCATCTGTCTCAGCTTAGGGCTTTCACTTGCTTTCTCTTCTTTGTATAAATATGCAACTCTTGTAAGAGAATCCTCCATGCTGAAATAAACAAAAGATTGAAACTTTATCTTCTTTGTTCTGTGTGTGATATTGAGGTTTCTTATATTTCTGACATATCTAAACATCCAGCCGCCAAACTTATAAGCAGCTCCGGAAAAACACGAAGCGTTGATCCGGGAAAACGCGCCTTTTATTTGAGCAGTCACGAGTAGGCCGGGGACTTATTATCCGAGATCCGGATTCGATCCGAGATCCGCTCCGGATCCGCTCCGAAAATAGGATATCCGGGGTGCCCGGATCCGAATCCGGATAGTAAAATCTTGGATCCGTGCAAACCAAATCCGGATCCGGATATCTTAATTTTTAGGTCCGGATATCCGGATCCGGATCCGTATTTTTAAAATACATTAAATTTTTAAATTTTATTAATATTAATATTTGATATATTAATATTTATACATGAATTAATCTTATAATATTATATTTTAGTTTTTAAAATATTTTAAACATATATAAATATATTTATAAATATTTAATTTATGTATTATATTAAAAAAATTATTATTTTTTGTTAAAAAATTATTTTTAATTATTTTGACGGATCCGGATCCGGATATCCGCGGGTAATAGAATATCGAGACGGATATCCGAAACCCGGATATCCGGAAACCACGAATCCGGATCTGGATATTAAATCCACGGATCCGACGGATCGGGATCCGGATCCAGATACCCTAAATTTCTCGGATATTCAGATCCGTCCCTGGACTAGTCACGAGAATGCGGATGAAGCTAAGATTGATAAGTTACAGGGAAACTAAAAAAAAAAATCAACAAATATATATGATACCATATTAAGTTGCTTGTAACTTACGAGATTATCCAAAATGCATAATGAAAGTTTTTTTTTTTTATTCTTGTGTATTTTGTTGACCTACCTTGATAGTTGATACTCCTGCACATAACTTCTTTTGACGGTTATTCATATTGGCCCTAAGCAATGTGATTTTAGGCGCTTACATCAGGGGTTTTTTGGAAGACAAAGACGCAAGATGTGGTCTTTATCCGCAGAGACCGAGTATTCTATATCGTTCAACATGTTTAGAATTCGAATGGATATGCAAACTGCTTTTGGTGAACCGCATAATAAATCTATAAATATGTTCTTTGATAATCAAGATACGCTTCACATTGCAGCTAACTCCGTATTTCACAAACGAACTAAACATATCGAAAGAATTGTCACTATATCTAAAACTACATAGTTAAAGGTGAATTTACATCATACGTTCATACATCGGCACAAATGGTGACATATGTACAAAAGATTTTGATATACAAGCATTCAGATATCTTTGTGGCAAGTTGAATATTTATTATTTTCATGCGCCAATTTCAAAAAGACTATTATAACTTTTTGTAAATATTACATTTTACATGTATTTTTTTATTTATATCTCAAACTTCGTAATTATTCTAAGATGTATATCTACTCTCGTAAGTCACTTAATCAAGTGAGCCGTTCTATTCTCATCTTTGACACCTCACATGCATAAACAATACATGTATACTAAAAACTGGTCGGAAATAAGACCATCATTAACTCCACTCTTTTAGGTAGGGTTTTTAGTTTCGGCTCAAAGGCGGTTTTTAGTTTTTCTTATATTTTAACTAAGAAAAATTAAGACCCGTCTCTTAAATAAATGATATAAGAACCATCTCTTAGCCAGAAAATATATAAAAAAATGTCAAATCAAAAGTTAAAAACTCCGGCTAAGAGACCGGGATTAATGATGCATGTTTCTGATGGGTCAGTTATCTAGGTTAGTTTGAACAGTAGATGGATATATCGTGTCTTGTTCTATAAATATTTTTTTTAATCAAAAAGAAAAGACAATTAAAAGAAGTACTACTAAAGAATTTGATTTTCATAGCAAATGAAAATATATTAACTATGCTTTCACTTGCAGTTGAAGTGAATTATTTTATAGAAATTCCAATATATATGCTGGACGTGAACATAATAAACAAATATATACCTATTATTTTTTCCACTCTAT
>NC_027749.1:18787238-18787811 GCF_000695525.1 Brassica oleracea var. oleracea | reverse complement strand
TTGAGTGTGTGCGTCCACCATCTTCGACCTCATCTGTTGACGTGTAGCTGGCAGATACCAAAGTTGCTGGTTCCCCATATTTCTAGCAGTTCTTAGCTCATTTTCTGATGCATGATTCTTAACTTGATTTTCTATTGGAGGGTTGGGAAAACTCTTGGCGTAATTGTAAAGTTCAGTTTAAATAGGACCCATAATCAGGAAGATGCATGGTGTGAGCAAATAGATGGTACTATATTAAAATTTTATACTTTCTCTCTGATAAATTTGGTTCTGTTGAAACAGATTTAGTATAACAGAAAGTCAAATGTATCAGTCAAACATATGTCACTACACTCGTTTGCATTTTAGTATTTTTATTATAACTAAATGTTGGTAACTTGAGCGCATAGTATGTCACTAAATGTTTTTTTGCAAAGTTTGATATCAATGATGCTAAATATTCCGTCAAACCCTTGTATTTAAACATTAAAAATCATTGGTGTCTTGAAAAAAAAAACCTTAAAGCAGAAAGGAAATGGAAAGTTTAAAATAAGAAAGTGCATAGAAGAAACGACAACATAGGTGGGTTGACGG
>NC_027749.1:18784504-18785831 GCF_000695525.1 Brassica oleracea var. oleracea | reverse complement strand
TATTAAAAAACAATGACAAAGGGTAGAGTTTACAAACCTCCAAATATTTTGGGATTCACGGTTGTGACCACCATGACTGACTGTGTCCTATCACCTGAGCTAATGAGACCCCTAAACATTGATGCAGCATCATCCCACAAAGAGAGGTACACGACCACCATCCTGTAATGTGTATCGAAATAAATGATTACCATGAAGACGACATTTTGGAAAACGGAAAACTAAACAACATATTTAATTACTTACGGTTCAATCATTAAACGGACAACAACTCGACTCATCACTCCAGCGGCCGTCAGGTCCGAACCTTGGACAGATTGAATCTGCCCCACAACATCTGTGTTGCGATGCATAAATTATTTCAATTTAATTTCAATGAACAACATATAATGACGTAAAAAATAAAGTAGCAAACGTTGACGGAAACAAACCGGGAAGCTCCAAATTAGTGTTTGCGAGAGCTTGGAGAGGGTCAAACTTGCGTATCATGAATTTCTCAACGTTGATCATGGGAGCGTTAGCGACAACTTCATCAATGGTTGTTTGAGGGATGAACCGGATCACGAAAGGATGGTCTGTTATCTTGTACATATTTGTACATCTTGCAACCTCAAAGCTAGAAACTCTCACGACTGAGCCCGCTTTCAGTAACCGACGGTAATAAGGGGAGCGACCAGAAGGAATGAATCCATGTATAACCGAGTTCTGCAATCGAAGAGTTAAATTTTGGATTAGCAGCTGGTAAAAAAATTAAATCAAAAAGAAAAACTCAAATCGTGACCGGACCTTCTCATCAAGGAGGAGCAGAGTGATTCCCATGAATTCACCTTGTTTCTTAATGTTCTTAGAGTCCCAAAACCGTAGCAGACGACCGACGATGAACTGGGCAGATCTTCCAAGGCGGAGAGCATCGAAGGCTGAGTGAGCGACAACAACATCAGAGAAAGCCATCTTTCTGAATAGTACAACGCTTTAGAAAATGATAAAATGATAGTGGTTCGAGGATCAAGCATGCTGTCAAATCGCAGATATGTATAGCTCTCAGAAGAAGAAAACGGAAGCGTCGTAACCGGGAATAGATTGAATGCAAATAACATTTATTCCAGAATTGAAAGAAATAAAGAGAGACCGAACTGGAGAGGTGAAGAGATGAGAAGTTAAACATGCGTTTTGCAGATCATGAGATGTGAAAACGGCGGACCCAGTTCTGTAAGGAAGAAAGGATGAAACCCTAATCAGATGGAGAGGTCTCAAAACCCAACGTTTTGAGCGTAAGCGAAACCAAACGCGAAAGGCCCTAAGTGGGCCAAAACCTTCAAAAAAAAAA
>NC_027749.1:18768679-18784347 GCF_000695525.1 Brassica oleracea var. oleracea | reverse complement strand
TGCGCTCGGGTTGCGCCTAGCGATTAATGAAAAAATCGGAGATTAATCGAAGATTAATCGGAGATTAGTTTTAGGGCGTTTATATATACATAAGATAATATTTAAAATATGTTTATGTATTATTTGTGGTCTGGTGGTTTGCTTCCTTCCAAAAGTCTCATTTAACCTGGGTTCGGCCAACAATGTTGGCTTTTTTGTATTTTTTTCAGTGCTAGGTTAAATGAAATGAGAAAAGACAAAAGCGACCTCCTCTTTAATATAAGGCTCTGCGATTCTTGCCGTCGTTTTTTTTTTTTTTTTAAAGATTTCATAGCTTTTTCTTATTAATATTGTGGATTGTAACACAAATTGAGCAGATCTATAACCTAACATGTGATTTCGAACAACAAATCTACAAAACAATGGATTTTTTTTATTTTTCTTCCGATGAACAACTGAATTAGAGAAAAATGCCACGGTGTGTCACCGTTTCACGCGTTTCCGGCGAAAATACGGCCGCCTAGGGCGCGTTTTTGAACAAGGGATGTTACACAAGACGTATACCTTTGTCTTTCGTTTATCTCAATCAATATTTCGATCTGTAACACTCGTAATTATATTCATCTTCAGAAATTATCAAAACTACGATCAACGCAGTCGTGTCTGTCTTATGTGAAAAAACGTCGCTGATACATTAAATTTAATTACTTAATATTGACAAAAGAAAAAACTACATGTGTCCGGTTATGAAGTATCTAACTTGCAAGGAGCTTGCTCAGTGTTTCTGCGGAAGTATTTATTAGGGTTAGATTGAATCTAGATTTTGAGATGACATTTTACTTTGAGCATCGAGAAAATAAATGCAGATTTTAAATATAATAAGACTAGGATAAGACATGCGCAAGACGAATTTATTTGTATTATATTATCGATAATTTTTTATATATTTGATTATTTTATTTATACATATACAACATTTTTTGTTGTTATTATATAATTTCTTTCTGATGGACCGGATCAATTTTTATTAAAAATTATGGAACTAAACTATAATTAATATATCATGGGTTGATCAGATTGAACATTAAACAAATTATGACACAAAAATTTTATTTTTTTTTCACCGAACACATTCTTGAAAAAAAGTGAACAGTATTGTTTCCACATTTGAATTATTTTCATATTTATCTTTCATATGGTTTTCAAAGGTTTCAGATCAACCATCGAATTAGGATAATGTCATTTTAATGCTTTTAGTCGTACGCTTAAGGAAACCTACATTTTTGTAATTTAAAATTCGTTTTAAGAAATTCAAAATATAACATATAAGAAAAAATCTAACATATAAGAAAAATATAACATGTAAGGTTTCCTCATTTTTGTATTTTAAAGTCGTTTTAAAAAATTTTAAATATAACATATAAGGTTTTAAATTTTTTTAAATATAACATACAATGTTTCATCATTTTTGTAATTTAAAGTCATTTTAAAAAATTCAAAATATAACATATAAGAAAAAATCTATTTTTTTATTATATGTTTAATGTGATTGTTTATTTTTTTTCATAATATAAAATTAAACAAAAATGAAGAAGTATGCGAAAATTGTTATCAAATCTTTATTATTCATAGTCATCAACCATCGAATTAGGATAATGTCATTTTAATGCTTTTAGTCGTACGCTTAAGGAAACCTACATTTTTGTAATTTAAAAGTCGTTTTAAGAAATTCAAAATATAACATATAAGAAAAAATCTATTTTTTTATTATATGTTTAATGTGATTGTTTATTTTTTTTCATAATATAAAATTAAACAAAAATGAAGAAGTATGCGAAAATTGTTATCAAATCTTTATTATTCATAGTCATCAACCATCGAATTAGGATAATGTCATTTTAATGCTTTTAGTCGTACGCTTAAGGAAACCTACATTTTTGTAATTTAAAAGTCGTTTTAAGAAATTCAAAATATAACATATAAGAAAAAATCTAACATATAAGAAAAATATAACATGTAAGGTTTCCTCATTTTTGTATTTTAAAGTCAATATAACATATAAGGTTTCATCATTTTTGTAATTTAAAGTCATTTTAAAAAATTCAAAATATAACATATAAAAAAAATTCTATTTTTTATTATATGGTTAATATGATGAGAAAAAGACAAAAATAGCACTAAATCAAGTTTATGTTCCCAAACTAGCATTCAAGGTCAAAAGTCACAAAAATAGCACTTAATGTTTTATCAAAAGTCACAAACTTAGGGTTTAGAGTTAAAGGGTGGGGTTTATGATTTAGGGTTTAGGGTTTAGGGTTTAGGGTTTAGAGTTTAGGGTTTATGGTTTAGATTTTAGGGTTTAGGGTTTAGGGTTTAGGGTTTAGAGTTTAGGGTTTAGGGTTTAGAGTTGAGAAATGAGGTTTTGGGGATAAGATTTCAAATTTTGAAAAATAAAAAAATTAAAATTTTCAAAGGATAAACTTAGAAAGGTGTTATTTTGGTCATTTTAGTTTTTGAATGCTATTTTTGTGATATAAACTTAGGAAAGTGCTATTTTGGAGATTTGCCCTAATGTGATTGTTTAATTTTTTTAATAATATAAAATTAAACAAATACGAAGAAGTATGCGAAAATTGTTATCAAATATTTATTATTCATAGTCATTAATTGCCATATATATTAATCATATTAAGTTGTTCTGTAACTTTTATTTAAAGAAAGAATACACGCTTCTTATATTTTGGGTTAATATAATGTTCCGTAACAATTGGATTTGGACAAACATTTTTTTTAATTGATTTTTAAGCTGCCACATAAGATAAATTACCATCCTAAATAAGTAAGTGATACCTAAACATAGTCTCTTTTTAATTATACCTAAACATAGTCTCTTTTGCTTTTTTGAGCTTTTCTTCATTATGATTTAAATATAAAGTACTAATTCGATTATTCGTAAAGCATTGTTTCAGAGCCGTAGCTTTCTAGTGAACAAAACAGCTGGCTCAGAGCCGTAGCTTTCAAATTAGTTACGAAAGGCGCAAGCTAAGCCGTCAAACAGACAAACACACACATTTACATCCATGTAAGGTGCAATAGCAGCGTCATGGAACCCAATTTGCTAAGTTCCCGAATGTTAAGAGTAGAAATGAGATGTACCTGCTAAACTTCTCTGATGGTGCAGGCTCGGATGAAGATGGTAAGGCAAAGACAACCCCAAACAGCTTCAGGTCAGAAAGATTTGTTACTACTGAAACTGCTCCATCGCCAGATATCATCAAGTCAATCTGCACCAAGAAATCAAGTTGGGTAACGCTAAACCTCTAACAATAAAGATTGCAGCGAAATCAGCTATATCCAGCAAGCACGAAGATCAGATACATACTTCATTGCCAATCCCCTCTTTGCCAAGAGCTACCCTCACTTCCTCACTTGAAGCAGCTTGTTTCAGTTCTTCATCCAGAATAAAACCAAATCTAGCACATGTTATGGCAGTAGAATAATCACAGAACCCAAATAAAAGATCTTAAATGGACATTGGTATGATAATAATGAAAAAAAAAATGCAGTACCAAAGCGAATAGCAAGGATTCGCAAAGGATCATCCAGATAAGGACCGTGCACAGATAAGTACTTATCAAAAGCTTCGTCATGCCAATGAAATCTCATTGTTGTGATCTCACCATGTGAGCAAAATTCCACATGAAGCCGTTACAGAGAGAATGTTGGAGTTGAAGCTTGACAACGATCTTACTTAGGGATTAACACATTTCCTCATGAGTACCACCTAAAATTTTGGGATTTGAGGTGCAAAAACGAAAGGAATTCACAAAAAAAAAATTCTAATAACCAGAGTTGCAATCTAACTATTCCACAAAGATCACACCTTTCGATTAAGTAAAAGTATAGCTCTTGCCGCAAGGTGCCATCGATAGTATTAAAGATCCGAACCAGAGTATCCTTGGAGCTGGTCGTGGCCAACAAATGCCCATCGTGCGTGAGAGAGAATCAAGCTATCCTGGAATAGTGAGCCATGATGAACTTGGTCCGCTTAGAGGCGTAGAGCTTGATCCGAACTTTGTCCTTTCTGCAAACATTGATATACCATATGATACCAATACCATAGAACCAACACCCTGCGAGAGACGGCACACAGCTTAGGGTTTGCCGTTTGCGATGGGCTCAATCCGATGCATCAACTTGCGGTCCATGAACGTCGGACCTGAAGGAGAATTCGCAGATTCATCGGCTTCGGTGATCGTCCCGAATCATGCATGATCTACCGCCTAAAAATGCCAGTATATTGCATATGAAAAGAATTTCCATGACGGTGACCTCACCCCCACGATCCAAATCATGATGGAAAAATCTAGAAAAGTCAATATACAACCAAGTTTGATAGAAATCAAATTCCGATTAAGAGTTTTATAAATAAAATCAGAATGAGAAAAGCTAAGAGAATCCATAAATGAGAGTAAAGGGAGAAACGAAGTGGAAGATGTATTGATTGATCGTGGATTAGATCATGAAACGGAAACGAAGAAGAGGAAGAGCAAAGGGTTTCACGAATCGATCTAGCAAATTAGGGTTTGGAGAAATGAGGAAGGCAAGGTCAAGTCAGCGAGTATCAGGTAAGGGCTTCGACTTTTTATGGGCTTTCTGGCACATTCGTATAACACGACGAATTTTAAAAAAAGGCAAAGCCCAACATAGGCAAACCGGAGTTTACGTGGCAAAACGTTATAACATGATTGGGTGATTTTTTATGCTGACGTAGACAGTTTATATGAGACTCATATCTATATTATTAAAAGAGAAATACCCATTTGAAAATGTCCTTACTTCATTAGTTAAACTTCCTATTTTTTGTTTGTCTTTTTCAATTACATTAATGAAATATCTTTAAATGAATTTAAATTACCTATTTAATTTTTTGTCTTTTCAGTTACATTAATGAAATATCCTTAAATGAATTTAAACTACCTATTTTATTGATTATCTTTTTCAGTTACATTAATGAAATATCTTTAAATGAATTTGAACGTAATGTCATTTAATTAACAAAAAAAACTCAGAAGTTATCTTTACGTGCATAATTTTAATAATGGAGATTTTTCAAAACGTGCATCATTAAAATGTTATCTAAAACTTGCAGCACTAATATATAACATGCATCAATAAAACTAGATTTTAACCCACATAATCGTACGGGTATTATTTTTCAATTTATTAAATTTAAAAATTATTATTTATTCAAAAAATATTAAGAATTGATATGTTTTTTAAAAAAATTTATGGTATTTGCTCCTATCGGTAGTATAACTTTAAACAAAATTTTAGCATAATATAACTCATTTGTCATTTGCAAAAATTTATGGTTTTTATTTATATTTTTTATTATTTAATTATAATATTTTTGAAAGATAAATGAATTTTCTTTCAAACAATATTTTTGTAAATGTATTTTTTTAAAAAAATCAATTTAAATTGTTATTATCATTGAATATAATTATTTTTGACATAATTTTAGTTTTCGTTTACATCAAAACTAATCATATTTTAGGATAATTATAATTTAAAATGTTAATTTTCAGATTTTTCAAAAAACGTCTAAAAATATTTTCAAAGGTTTTGTTATAATTGTTTTTAAAAAATATTGAGTTGCATTTCAAATAAAAAGGTAAAGATATTTAAACATATTCTAATTAAAATATGTACAATTTAATATATTTTTTACGAAATGATTCAAATAAAAAAATCACACATGAAAGAAATCATGATTTCTGTTAACTGGACATGTCATTGTTTATATGATATCGCACACTAAAAAAAAAAATTATGTTTTTACAATTTTCTAATTAACTTTATATACTTAATTTTTTATATGATATCGCACATTCGTAAAAAAATAGATAGTTTAAGATGCAAAAAAATATTTATTTAGTGAACATAATATGATCAAATATTACAAATAGATCATTTAATAAATTAAATAATCAAAAACCAAAAATTCATATCCGCGCAGATCAGGGTCTAGTTCCCCTTTAATTACTTGTTTGATGTTAAATAAATAACATAACCCGTTGACTTTAATTAAAACCAAACTCTTTTTTTTTTTTTTTTTTGTCAACTGATTTCATTAAAACCTCGTGGGGTAAATGGAGTACAGAAATGGCTTAAGGCCCAACACATTGACAAACATAATATAATACAAAACTTTCATAAACATGAGTGCTGGTTGATGAGTAACTGCGACGTGGCAATCTCCTGGTGCGTGTGGGTGACACGTATTCTGAGTCCACCATCCTTTTCTCCACCGCCTTTGACTCCTTCGCTGCTGTAGAGAAAATTCCGGCGACGTTCTTCACCTAAAACCACCGCAACGTCTTGAATCGCCAATATCTTGTACTCCAAAACACCTTTCACTCAAGCCGAGACCAAATAATCAGAGGGACCATGCCTCACCGATGTTAAACCAGAGGAAACTTAGGGCAGACTGAAACATGATTCTGTGTCGGACCGTTTCTAACGCCGACTCTGCTGAATCTATTTCAACAGGAGCTAATAAATCCATCAAACTCCCCTTCTTTTAGCAAAGATGCTTTACCATATGCCCAAATGGCAAGACTGAGATCGGTAAAGACTGATTCTTATAAAAAAGAAGTAAAGTTGCTTCGGTAAACAGGGTATCCGATCAAAAGTCGACGGAATTTATTATAAAGAACAGTGAAAGATGGAGATTATTTATGTTCAACCCATATCAAAGAAGAGAAAGATGGAATTGATAAACAGCTCTGATTTGGGTGAATTTTCCACATCAAAATCGCCTATGCGAAGAAGATATCGCCTATGCGAAAAAGATATCGCCATGGCGAAACAAAGAAATCGATCTCATAGATCGAGAAAAGTAGTTATAATATGATACACGACAAAAAAAACAAAAGAAGGGGGTGGCGACCGGTGGCAACTTGCTCACCGGCCACCGAAAGCAGTTTCAATTTCTTTTGTGTTTCTAGAGAGAAGTTGGAGCGTTTAGAGAGAGATAGTGGATGTTAACCTATTGAAACTAATTAAAACCAAACTCTACCATACAAAACCATCCGAACTCAGCCGATATATTATTAGATATAATAACTTTAATGTAACTAATGGGCCGATTTCATTAGACTAAAAGTTTAATTCCATCCAAATTAATGTGTCCATTACCTCGATTAATTTGATCATATGGCCCAAAGGTGTCTATATTTATGGTTTAAGCAAAACGTGTGTTTGATTAAATTAAAAAAAAAAGGAAAACAACCAAATGTGTGCATATATTCTATACAAGTCTTAACATCAAAACAAAATTAAATTATAAGGAGTTTGTCTACATAACGTAAATTGTAAGGAAGAAGTATATTACAAATAAAAAATCAAAATGAAATAATCTAATCTAAAATAATTATTACGAAAATTTGACTAAATTATATCCGCGCGGATCAATATCTAATTATGAGTTACTCTTGGGTTCCTCCCTAGGGTAAACTTCTAGATTCACCAACCAATATAATTTCATTATTTCAAATTCGATATCTTTTAGAAAATGAAACATAATATTGTCAAGTTATATTATGTTTTTAAAATAAAAAGGTAAAAAATAGTAGTTACAGAAAAAAAAATTTCAAAACAAATATTTTTAACGTCGTCAGCAAAACACTAAACCCTAAATCCTAATCCCTAAGCCCTAAATCTGAAATCTTTGGGTAAATCCTAAACTTTTGGATAAATCATAAACTCTAAATCAAAAACACTAAACAGTAAAACCCTAAATCATAAACCTTAAACTCTTGAGTCTATTAGTGTTTAGTGTTTTTTATTTAGAGTTTAGGATTTATCCAAGTGTTTAGGGTTTACCTAAGGGTTTAGGTTTTAGGATTTCTGGTTTAAGGATTAGGATTTAGGGTTTAGTTTTTTCTGACGACGTTAAAATTTTTTTTTTTTGTAATTACTACTATTTTTTATTTATTTTTTATTTTTAAAATATAATATATCTTGACAATATTTTGTTTCCTTTTATAAAAGATATCGAATTTAAATAACACAATCCTATTGGTTGGTAAACCTAGAGGTTCACTTTATGGGTGAACCCAATAATAGTCAATAAAATATCATGTAAAATCAAAATAAAAGAAAAAAAATGAAAAAAACAAAGATACCCCTGCCGTTCTAAGCTACCGTAGTAACATCTATTGATAGATGAGCATAAGAAAGTTGACACGAATCCATCCTCTATTAATGTTGAATGGTTTTCATCTACGAGTGATTAGAGTAACGCCAACAATCTCCTCACTTTCCAAAATTTAAACATGTATTAAAACACATGTATGCATGCTTAGTATCAAATTATCAATCTATTCATTTGCTTGGAATTATGTACAAAAATTAAAATGTGGTTTATAGTGTCATTGTTCTATTTCTTTCTTCAAGTCTTGCATAGAAAATGTGTAAATAGATATGGGGGAAAACATAAGTGGGAGGAACTGAGTAAGTCTCTAACATCTGGTATGTTTAGCTAAATCGTCTACTGAGACAGGAAAACAAGTAATGATAGATAAACCCAATCCAGAGGTTCACCGAGAACCCGGAGATCGGAGAATCAAAGCCTAGAAGATGACCACAAAGGAAGAAGGATCAACCCGAAGAACAGAGATTCAATGGTGAATGATGGTGAACATGATGATAGAGAGAGTTAGGGTTTAAGAAGTTGTTTTAATGTTTGTTTTTTTTTATTCCCGTAAAAGGGCAAAGCATACATATAAGTGTTTGTAATAAACCAAAACAGATAAACCGAAATTGATAAATGCAATTATTAAACCATATTGAAATACTAAACCGGACAGCTATATTCCTGTCACAATACTCCCTTCTTCAGAACATCCTTGTCTTCAAGGATGATAGCATGAGTACTTGGTCTGGAGGATGCTCCTTCCACTGGACAAGACATCTAGTGAAGGCTTTCTTGTGGGCTTTAACCTACTTCAGCGAGTTTCTATCATCTTGAACCATCACTTGTACAGGCTTGTAACACTGAAAACTGATGTAGAAAGCTTCTCCTTAACTTGTTAAATCACCATAACAGTTCGTGACAACTAGCAAAACCTGAGACATCTCAATAGTTCTGCCAACTTCAACATGCAGTGATACCACCACGTCTCTTGCTTGGTCAGTGATGCAACAGCTCAACATATCTTCATTTCTAGTACCAAGTGACCTATAGAAAAGTGACCTATAGAAAAATGAAGCAAAACAACAATTTTGGGGCTCGAACCCGCGGCCTCCAAAGCTTGGATAGGCGCACTAACCACTAGACTACATTACACTCACTGATTTCTTTTACGGATACTAATATATATATATATATATACCCTTATAATTAATCCCCGATTAATCTACGATTAAGTCCGATTTTTTCTTAACTCGCTAGGTCCGGATCGGCCGCACGCGTTACGCATAGCGCGTTCCCGAACATGGGTTATAATCAAATGTTGAGTTATGGTTAAAATATGGCTTTGTTATAACCAAGTCTACTAAAAAGCTTCTAGCAGGCTCAAGATTCATCATCCAAACTTAAATTGAACTTAGAAACCAAAAGAGAAACTAAAAAGATGAGTCTATAGATTAGGAATCAAGAGATAAATCAGTCGCATAAACATCATAGATCTAAAAACTCAAAAATCTGAGACATATCTATTGCATTGGTTGTCGTCTTCGATCGTGGTCGGTTAGAGAAGAAGCCTTCTCTCCTCCAGTGTCATGTATGATGATCCGACATCTTGCTACTCCCTCTTTCATTGGATTCGTCGTTTTGCAGAAGAAGAAAGAGTTAAAGAGAGAGAGAGAGAGAGAGATGAAGAAGTTAAGTCCCGTCAATTGTAAGAAAATGAGAATATGATTTTTGGCCTTTAGATTTCATTTAATCAATGACTATAAATTGTGATTCTTAAAAAGGAAATATTAACCAATGAGAAAAAAAGGGTGAGGATAGACAAAAATATAATTTTGAACCCTTAGATTAAAATTAATCAATAATCATGAAAAAACAATGTATATTGTAATTTTAGTTCTTTTCAATTTTTTTTAAAAAATTGCTTAAATTTAAAGAATGTAGTTACATGTTTAAATCAAATTTTAAAATAGAATTTAAAAATAAAAGATTTTTTTTAAATGATTAAAATTTGAGTTTAACTCTAAACTATAAACCAAAATTTTAAACCTAAACCTTAAACTTTAAATAATAAAAAATATCAGATTTAATGTTCAAAGATAAACTTTATAATTTTTATAACTTTATAATTCTGTAGTTTAGGATTTGAGATTTAAATTTAAGAAAAGATTAAAGTTAGAGTCTTGTAAGTAAGAATTGTATAAGTGATCGTAAGAGAACTTATATCTCAAGATCAAGTTAAAGTCTCAACTTGAAAATTCAAGAAACTATACAGATTCAGTTGATTTGTATTCTTTTGATATTGATGAGATGATCTTCAATATAAGTTTTTAAAGTACTTGAATTCAGTTTTCCGATTTTAGGGTATGTTTGAGTAATGACTGAGTTATTTAAACGACACGGCTGGGTTATATAAACATTTTCTGATTTTAGGGTATGTTTGAGGTATGACTGATTTATTTAAACGACATGGCTAGGTTATATAAACATTTTCTGATTTTAAGATATGTTTGAGGTATAGCTCAGTTATATAAACGACACGGCTAATATATATGATATACCATGGATTTTACCCATTATTAGCCATGATATAGGTGTTTTAAGATATATTTACTACTATATAGAGTATATTTAGAACTTTTACAGGTCCAAAGACGATTTGGAGGAAAGTGGTGATTTTGGTGTGTTTTGGAGCCTTTTAAGTGCAGAACTGCACATACACGTCAGATGTCTAGCTATGTATGGAGACCTTCCCACCGTTAGATTGAGCCCATCTTGTGACACATAATAGAGCTCTGAGTAATATTTCAAATGCAACCGGTTTGAGGTCAATCAACATCTTATAGCAGAAGTTATGCTCATTTTACTGAAGAGTGGTCAGTCTGCCTCGCGAGAGGAAACTGCCGAGGAGATGAAGGACCGTCGATCGACGGTGCACCCTTGGTGTCGATCGACGGTGATCCCAGAAAACAAACCAAGCCTGTTTCGTGACCAATTTTGGCCCAGAAGTCAACACATATTACCAAAATACCCTTGAATGACCTGAAACCCTATTTTATTGTTTCTAAGCCATTGTTGACGGGTATGCTTCACACTATTCTAGAGAGAGAGAGAGCTTAGGCTTGGAGAGAGAGATCTGTACACCTTGAGATAGATATGTACACCTTGAGATAGATCTGTACACCTTGAGAGAGGGAAGATCTTGAACTCTCTTTGTTTCTTTACTCTATTATGTTTTTATTTATCTATTGCAGTATTATTCAGACCATCATAACCATGTCTCTTATGTATTTGTCTGAGTAGTTTTACTGTTAGATTTATGCTTCTCATACGGTTGATTTATGTATTACAAACTTGAGTTGTTACTAGGGTGTTTAAAATATAGTTCTTCATATAGTTGTTCTTAATGCTAAGTTTATGATTGATTACCCTTTAACTTAGATTTTAAGATTAATTGAGAACAAGCCATTGCTTGACTCAATACCTGAAACCAAACTAGTTTGATCTAACTGGCTGGATACACATGAGAGTTGGTCTATTAAGTTAGAGAACATTAATCAAATCCGTTCGTAAAGCTTTCTGGAAGAAGCATCGATCGACGCAACGATAGTTCTATCGATCGATATTTTGAAAGGTGTATCGATCGATATTATTTATGAATCATCGATCAACACTTTCTCGCGATTAACATACGATAGTTGAAATCCGAGATCCAGATTTGATTAACATCTCTTCAAGTTTACAAAAGAATTCACAACTAAACTAGTACACATACAAATCATAAAATAGACCATAAACAAAACTATTACACATGGAGCTAGATATCATTCCTCAACATAGATAAGCTTGCACTCCACTTGACATCATTCGTTTGTACCACCTTGGGCAGAAGACTTCGGAAGACTTACCAAAGATTTCGCAGAAAGTCTTCTAGCATAAAATACATTAGAAGACTTCCCAAGAAGTCTTCCGAGAGTCTTCCCAAGAAGTCTTCCGAGAGTCTTCCAAGAGTCTTATGAGAGTCTTCTGAGAGGCTTCCAAGAGTTTTCTGAGAAGTCTTCCAAAGTCTGACTCGGATCTGAAAAAATCTGCATTTTCAAAAGCATTCAAATGACTTTAAAACAGATAAAACTTCAAAAAAAATTATTTATGCTTAAATAATAAACAAAACAAACACATTAGGTTGAATCTATAACTTTTTAGAATCTAATATATAAAACACACAAAATACATATCCAAAATTTGTATCACTTTGGGCAGAAGACTTCAGAAAGCTTCCTGAAGATTCGTGGGGAGTTTTATAACATAAAATGCATCAGAAGATTTCTCAAGAAGTATTCCGAGAGTTTTCTGAGAAGTTTTTCAAAGTCTGATTCAGATCTGAAAAATCTGCATATTCAAAAACATTCAAATGACTTCAAGATAGAAAAAACTTCAAAAATAATTATTTATGCTTAAATAATAAACAAAACAATCAAATTTGGTTGAATCTATAACTTTTTAGAATCTAATATATAAACACACACAAAATAAATATCCAAAATTTGTACCACTTTGGGCAGAAGACTTCGGAAGACTTCCTGAAGACTTCGTGGGAAGTCTTCTAACATAAAATGCATTAGAAGACTTTCCTAAAGTATTTCGAGAAGTTTTCCAAAAGTCTTCTGAGAAGTCTTTCAAAATATGTCTCAGATTTGAAAAACCTACAAATTCAAAAACATTCAAATGGCTTCAAAACAAATAAAAACTTCAAAGATATAATTTTATGCGTAAATAATAAACAAAATAGTCAAATTAAGTTGAATCTATAGCATTTTAGAATCTAATATATAAAAGACAAAATAATACATATCCAAAATTTATAGATGCTGTTGTAATTTCTCTAGTTTTTTTATAGACTATGGATTTGACCCATTTTCATCCATAGTTTATAGGTGTTTTTTACTAATAGTTATTATCTTATAGAATCTATTTATTATATTTATAAGATCAAGAGTGTTTTGGAGATTAGTGATGATTTTGGAGCATTTTGGAGATATTTGGAGCAAGCACCCGAGATGACCATCGAGACCGACAATCGTTCGATATTGGAGAGTTAGAATCGATCGATACGCATAACTTGGTATCGATCGACAGTGAAGCGCGCAGAAAACCCGTTTGGTCACAGCTGACTTGAAGCCCAAGACTTCACCATTTTACAAGATTACCCCTGACGAGTTTTACCCTAATTATATAAGCTTTGCCGCCATGTTAGCGGCAAAGGGGGTGCTTTTATTGTTATACTATTTTCACAGCAAAGGTTTTTAGGATTTTGATAGATTAGAGAGAAGATCCAAAGTTATAATTTGTGATAGGAACTCCATTGATATATATTTACTATTTTAATGAAGTTTTTATACTTAACTGCTGTTATGAATTGCAGCCATGTCTGAGTAGTTCCATTGTTAGATTTTAGGGTTTAAATAGGTTATGAGGGATTAGCCCCAACTATAGATTGTTGAGTTGTGATAATCATCTTTAGGATTTTTCATTAATGCATGTGTTTAGATTAGCTACCTAGAACCTGTCCTTGGATTGATTGATAAAAGCGAAAGCTTAATTCTCATCCTGAAAACATTCTAATAGAACTATGTTTCTTGCTATGAGCAAGGCGAAAGCTGATCTAGTGAGCTTAGTACGCCTTCATTCAACCTGCGCATAAAGCTTGACTTCTGGGACCCAGATGGCTACGCAATAGCAATAGACGGACGTACAATGACTACCATTCATGTTCAAAAAGACTTCTGGAAAAAGCTTCAAGAGATGAGCCAAGCTACATATGTCTTCCTGAGCATGCTAACTTATTCACACAGACCAAGCTGGTACCAGAGATCTACACAAAAGATGAGATCAATGAGAGGAACAAATAAGCTTTCCAGATGAAGCTTGATGGTTTCCACTATCCATTAAATGATAGTATCAATTGACTAACAACTTGCATAGAGGAGATGAAACAAGACATAGCCAGAATTCAGAACGTGATCGACAGACGCCAACCACAATCGATCGACAGCAGACTACCAAATCGATCGACAGGCACTATCACACATCGATCGAAAACCGCTTGACAGCATCGATCGATACCAATTCGCCACGCCCACATACGATGAAGTCTCAACCAGATTTCCACACCAGAGAAGAGATAGATAAGCTGGTATAAGGGATCTATAGAGCTCTGGAAACCACAGAGGAGAGGCTTGATGAGAGATGTGATGACATCTATTTCCCAATGGATCTTAGCATTAGTGCTTTGACCTCCAAGGTTGAAGCTATACAAAAGGAGTTGGTGGAGATTCAGAGTTACATTGCCCGTCGACCAGAAGCAACGATATCGATCGACAAACGCAACAACAAATCGATCGACATTCACAATCAAACATCGATCGACACTGATAAAAACTGAGGCCGGCTAGTACCAATGGTGTCATCCGACATTTCCAACACACCTTACCAAAGAGAGGAGATCTCAGCTGACACTTACACCGCACTTACCAGACATCAGTTCAACCTTGAGAGTCTTGGTGAAAAGATTGCAGAGGATTGAAAACACAACTGCAGCAATGAAAGATAAATGGCGCAAAGGAGATGAAGCAATGAGAGACTTCACTGGTACATGGTTCAACAAGCGCAAAGAAGAGATGGATATTTGTTTTCCAGCAAGTCCCAGTTCTCAACATTACTAGCCAAAACACCTCCAAAGTCAAGCTAAATGACTATAATAAAGCGCCGAGTGGGAGGCAACCCACTATTAGGTAATATTTATTAAGTTATTGGTATACTATTGATTTTGGTTTTTAATTATTGCATGATAAAAAAAAAAGAACCGAGTAAACGATTGCCATCTGTATAAACCGACACGAACCTGTCGACATCGTTCGACGTTGTCTAACCTGCATCGACCGATATCAATATCCATAAATCGGTCGACATTCATTCCGGTCTGGTATATCGTTCTTACTTGTTACATTGAGTCCTTATGATTTATTTCTAACCATAGCTCCGACTGAATTTACACTGGGGACAGTTTAATTTAAGTTTAGGGGGAGGTTTACTGATATTTATTTACTTATTAGTCTTATTAAAATGTTTTCAAATTAAGTATTAAGTCAAGGAGGGGATTATGAACTTATAGATTTTGCTAGATATCTGACCACTCTTTAGCACCATTCTAGATTTACTGATTGCAGATAGTACTAAAGATACTAAAGTGGATCAACCTGTCAACTATCCACTCTTGCTAAGATTGTTTTGAAGGAACCAAAGCTGACCTCCAACACTAAACTTGACACAACTGCTTGTCTTGGGGCTTGGTATGCATGGGATCGGATTCTTCAAACAAGTCTGGAAGGTAAAGCCTTGTGTGTATAGATTTATCACCCTTTCTCTCTCTATTTTCAAAATATAGATTTAAAATATATATATATATATATATATATATATATATATATAT
>NC_027749.1:18767979-18768662 GCF_000695525.1 Brassica oleracea var. oleracea | reverse complement strand
TTTATAAGAATTTCATAGGTAAAGGATTAGAACATGATTTGGTGGCTACAACCATTAAGGCTTGCTTCACAAATAATCCTAGGATATAGGTCAAAAAGAAGTGAACATGACTTGGTGGCAGCCACCATTAAAGCTTGATTCATGGAAGTCTATCCAATCTTGGTTAATGATCTTGCATATAAGCAGATTTTGACCAAGAGAGAAAATTAGTAGAGAGAGAGGATAAGAACTAATGTTTACCTGTAGGTCCAGATACTTGTTTGAGAATCCTTGCATCCTGTGATCGATACTCCCAAGGTAAAGCCTTCACTTTTATTTTATGCTAAGAAAGGAGGTTGGTATAGGGGAATGAAAAACAAGATTTGCTAAGTTGTTGGCTAGATGAATTTGGTTGGCCCGTTTGGTTACAGCTGACTTGAAGCCCAAGACTTCACCATTTTACAAGATTACCCCTGACGAGTTTTACCCTAATTATATAAGCTTTGCCGCCATGTTAGAGGCAAAGGGGGTGCTTTTATTGTTTTACTATTTTCACAGCAAAATTTTTTAGGATTTTGATAGGTTGGAGAGAAGATCCAAAGTTATAATTTGTGATCTGTTTTAAATCATGTGAGTCCCTGCTGTTTTTAAAACACTTTTCAGAGAGACTGTCTGTTTGTTTTGCTTGAGGACAAGCAAAAGGG
>NC_027749.1:18761159-18767911 GCF_000695525.1 Brassica oleracea var. oleracea | reverse complement strand
TGTTGTTCCATTGTTAGATTTTAGGGTTTAAATAGGTTAGGAGAGATTAGCTCTAACTATAGTTTGCTGAATTGTGATAATAATCATTAGGAATGTCATTAATGTCTGATTCTAGATTAGCTACCTAGAACTTGCCTTAGGATTGTTAGATAAAAGCGATAGCTTCATTCGCATCCTGAAACCATTCTAATTGAGCTAAGTTTCTTGCTAAGAGTAAGGCGAGAGCTGATCTAGTGAGCTTAGTGAGCATTATTCAACCCGCGCATAAAGCTTAACTAGAAGCGCGTCGATCGATATACATATTGGATAATCGATCGACGGAGTGAAAGGTGTATTGATCGATATCCTTATAGGATAATCGATCGACACTTGCTATTGATCGAACACATTTGTTTGGGTCATTAGATCAGAGCTATAATATTATGCTAAAATAATAAACAAAATAGTCACATTACGTTGAATCTATAGTATTTTAGAATCTAATATATAAAATACATAATAATACACATCCAATTTATAGATGTTGTTGTAATTTCACTAGTTTTTTGGGTTATTTTTGCATTTGATTGAATTTGAGGTAAACTTTTGCATTCAAAATCAAGTTTTGAGTCATTTTTGGCAATTTCTTTTAATAATAGACACTAAAAATAATATTATAAAATATTTAAAGATAAACTCTGTTGAAGTTTCATCAGTTAAAACTATAATAGTATGAAAAAACTCTTTAGCCAAACTTTTTAAAATAATTAAAATCATTAGGACTCTTCTAATTCAAAATTCCGTTTAGTTTTAAAAATCTGTTGTGTATTAATAATTATAAAGACAAAGCTTTGTGGTTTTTGTATGTGAAAACTAGAGATGAATATTTATTATTGAACTTTATTATGTGATCAAAAGTGACGAGAGGAAGAGAGTAAGAGCCGAACTCTTTCATTTTATTTTCTTGTACACAAACGAACAATATATATAGGGAGGTAAGGTCGGCTAATGTTCAGATATTTATTTAGTTAATAATATAATATGTCTAGTGGATAATCATTATCCAAACTAAAACATATCTTATAACACTCCTCCTTGATTATCCATCTAGCATTACGTAGTGCCTCGTTAAAAACCTAGTCACGGAAAAATCCATTGGGACAAAAACCATGACAAAGAAAAAAGAGTACACTGCCATACTCCCCCTGAAAATAATGGAACAAGCTTTCTCGTCACATGTCACGCAAATGCCGCATTCCGATACCATAAACTTGTTTTTAGAATTTTGTAGTCGGAAGAGCTTTTGTGAACAAGTCAGCCGGATTGTCGCATGGCCGTACATACTCGATGTCTACCTCTTTATTTTTCTCGAGCTCCCTTATGTACGAAAAAAATCTTGGAGTGATATGCTTTGTTCTGTCGCTCTTAATGTAGCCTTCCTTGAGTTGAGCAACACAAGCCGAATTGTCTTCAAATATTTTCGTTGGCTCTTTCTCGTTGACTATTCCGCTTGATTCTTGTATGTGTTGACTCATTGACCTAAGCCACACACATTCTCGACATGCTTCGTGAAACGCAATAGTTTCTGCATGATTCGAAGATGTCGCAACCAATGTTTGTTTCTGGGACCGCCAAAAGATCGCGGTTCCACCAATTGTAAAACCATATTCGGTTTACATTCGACTTTATAAATAGCATGTATCTGCAAAACCATACCAAACTCGGGTTTTCTAGGATAAATCAATCCTAAAACAATACGTACCTTGGAGAGAACGAATATGTTCTAGACGCCGTTCTAATTTCCATAAATAAGAAATGAACTATATCTCACAAAAACATTAGTGTCTAAAATTATATTTAATTAAATACAACTCGCAAGACATATAAGCTCACATATGCTTTATTATCATTAGCATCTCCAAAGTACTTATTTATATAAGATCTTACCAGGATCTTTTAAACATCTCTTTCAACATCGAGAGATCTATTTATCATTGGAGTACTCAAAGGAGTCGCTTTATTCATACAAAAGCGTTTCAATAACCTTTTTGTATGATTTGATTGATGCACAATTATTCTTTCTCGAAGATGCTCTATCTGGAGCCCAAGACAAAATTTTGTCTCTCCGAGATCTTTCATTTCGAACTCCTCTTTCATATGAGTTCGAGCATCATCAACCTCCTTTTGAGTTCCAATTATGTTCAAGTCATCTACATATACAGCTATGATCACAAAGCCAGATGACGATTTCTTTATAAAAACGCATGGACATATCGCATCATTCACATATCCTTTACTCAAAAGATATTCACTTAAGCGATTGTACCATCTGCGTCCGGATTGCTATAATCCGTAAAGTGATCGCTGTAACTTGACAGAACAAATCTCCCTGGATTTTTCTTTCAATGCCCCTGGCATTTTCAATCCTTCAGGGAGTATCATATATATATTGTTATCCAACTATCCATATAAATATGCAGTCACAACATCTATGAGATGCATTTAAAGATTTTTAGACGCCGTTAGGCTCATCAAAAAAATCTAAACGTAATAGCATCCATTTCCGGGGAATACGTTTCCTCAAATCAATTCCCGGTCTCTGAGAAAAACCTTGGGCAATTAATCAGGCTTTATATCATGTTACTTTTCTCACGACTACCCACTTATACCCAACAAGATTTATATTCTCAGGTGTTATGACTATAGGTCCAAAGACATTCCTTTTATTTAGGGAGAATAATTCAATTCGAATGGCCTTATGCCACTTCTCCCAATCATGTCTTTTAACATTCCAAAATGGACCTTGGATCGGGATCATCATTTTCATGATAGATAACTTTGGACACAGAAAAGGAGAACATTCCATCAACATCTTTTATCTATTACTTTCCATCAAGGGCGTATGTCTTCTTTCAGACATCTTTCAATATTAGGTTCTTTCCGAACCTTTCTGCTTTGCTCAACAATTTTTTTTCCGGGGATTTTTATCTTTAGAACCCGAAAGTCTCCCCCTCTTTAACTGAACCCTAGGCTCATTCATTTTGTTACCATCAGTTTGTCTTTAGGAACATCAACTCTTGATGGTACTTTTTCAGCGGGTATATCACGTTGTATCTGTGAACACATTTGGTAATTGGTTTGCCAAATTATGCAAATGCATAATTTCTTGAATTTCCATCTCTCTTTGATTCATAGGGGGGATCAAGGTGTAACAACGACTATGTACACCATGTAATCTCTTTAGGAATTTTTCTAATTCCTCCCCCTAAAGTTGGAAATTCATCCTCATTAAATGGCAATTGGCGAATCGTGCCATAAACATATCACCAGTTACCGGTTCAAGATACCTTATATACAGCTGGTTCTAACTCTTTCAGAGTTTTATACATTCCCGAGAGCATCTTTGACTCTCCAGGGACTTCTAAATATCAAGATGCGACTTTTCCTGCCAGACATATCAATATATTGCATCTAGTTTAAATTTTCTCCAGTGACCTTGGAACAAGCCATTTTTCATACCTCAAGGTCATCTTTCATTTCATTCTCTGGAGAAATATATACCTTGGACTTTTGGTCCAAAAATCTCTCATTTTTCTAACGATTTATTCATCCTCTATTTATATTTTTGCTCATTTTCGAGGACTCTTTGGGACCAAAATGGTTTATCACGTCTTCAGCGTGCCATAGACTCATATATCATCCTTTTAGGACACTATTTTCTTATTAGAGCATTTTCAGCTGGAATATGAGATTTCATTATTTCATCAAAATGTCTGGCAGGCATTTTGTAAATGGATTATCCTACTTTTCATTGTAATCCATTTCACATATCTCATTCTATCAGCTTATCATATGCTTCTAGCAAACTTGCGAGCATATTTCTAATTATCCATATACTTTATCCCTCTGGATTGTATATGTCTTTATTACATGCACAACTGCATGTTTACACCCGATCATGGAAATCATCTTACTTGAATTTACTTTATCAAGTTTGTTTTCGAGTGGCGAACATAATTTTCTCAATGTTCCACTCATTAGGATTCTTTAATTCTCCCCCTCGAGATGATGACACTTCATGTCTAAAATCTCGTACTGAATCCCACTCTAGAACCAATAACATATTCAAATCCTTTAGAGTGAGATTTTAATTTGGGGTCTGCTTAAAGAAATCACATATAGTGAACTTGTTTGATGATTCATCACCCATGACGGTTTCTTTTATTTTCTTGACATGCTATGAAAAACTTCTGGTTTTTTCAACATTTCACAATAATGTCAATAACATTATTGGAGATGGCTATATATCATTAAACTTCAGGTTTACCACTCATTTATAATTTTGCCATATTTTCCTTATGCATGTCTTTTCATCATATGCTCTTCTAGAGCCAATAATATGTTTATATTACTAGATACTATACTTATTTAGTTTGAGAGAGGAGAGATATTTGTTACCTTTAGTAGTCATGACGATGACCCAATACCTGTCAGGTATATTTATCTTCATCGTGAATCTCAAAATCTTATTCAGGAAGATAATTCTCATATCACATCGATATTTTATTTTCATTTTCTGGACCAACCAGAAAATCTGAATCATCAAGATGAGTATTCAAAATATGAAAAATGGTTCGGGCTCATAAGAGACGAAGTTTAATATACTTCCTTTCTCTTTTTCTTTTTGATAGATCGGCTAAATATTTGGCGTACGACAACTACGTACCCAATTTTCTTTCTGGCCGTATCTATAGCAAACCTTTTATGTTTGCCGTTTATCACCCGACCACTTTCATTTTTCGTGGAAGTTCTAATTATTCTCATAGGGACGGAATCTTCTTCCTCGTCCTCTTCCACGACCATGATAGCGGCTTCTACCGCATCCAATTCCTCGTCCTTTTCTAGTCGGACCGACTTGATGGTTTAGTATCATGATTTCATTTTTTTTTTTTAGTTTTCGCGGAGGATTTATATCAACTCCGACTATTTAGTGAATCCTTTCTTTCAAGGATTTATTTATAAGATCTTTTAGATCTTTTCTCATGATACACCTCATCTTATAAACCATCATTAAAATGGTGTAAATTATCATGGCTTATCTTTTTCTTATCCGATATAGTTTCAGCTTCTTTCTAAAAGCTCATTTTCTTTCTAGTGCATATTTGCACCCACTTCCCAAATCTTATAATTATTTCTCGTAATATCAAGGGCATTTAGTTTGAGCTTTGTCAAATTTATCATGATAACCGTATCCGTAGAATAATAATATATAAAGACGGAAATTTAAATGCATAAATTAAAAGCATAAATTAAATTGCCAAAATTTAAAGAGCAATAAATAAAATTGGAGGCTTAGCCTACCACATGATCCGAGGAGTCTTAGACTACCATATTGATCATTTTTCAAAGTCCGAGGAGACATGGTTTACCATTTTGACTTTTACTTTTTTCAAGGTCCGAGGAGACTTAGTCTACCATTTTTGACCCTTTTTTTTATTCACGGAGGCAACGCCTACCACGTGATCTCTGATCGTGAAGGCATAGCCTACCATAACGATCAGTCGGGAAAGGCAATGCCTATCATCCCGATAAATAGACGGAGAAGGCCTAGCCTTTCACTCCGAAATAATAATAAAATTTAAATAAATTAAGTACATTAAAACACATAAATTTAAACATTACCTCGACTGGTTTAAGAATTTTTGGATTGATAAACCTCATTTGGTCAGAGCTTCGCGTTGATTGTTGTGTATTAATAATTATAAAGACAAAGCTTTGTGGTTTTTGTATGTGAAAACTAGAGATGAATATTTATTATTGAATTTTATTATGTGATCAAAAGTGACGAGAGGAAGAGAGTAAGAGCTGAACTCTTTCATTTTATTTTCTTGTACACAAACGAACAATATATATAGGGAGGTAAGGTCGGCTAATGTTCAGATATTTATTTAGTTAATAATATAATATGTCTAGTGGATAATCATTATCCAAACTAAAACTTATTTTATAACAAAATCATCATTAAACTTATCTTATAGAGATTTATTAGGAAGGAATTCGAACAGAATTTGGTGGCTACAACCATTAAGGCTTGCTTCATAAGAATTTTATAGGTAAAGAATTAGAACATGACTTGGTGGCTACAACCATTAAAGCTTGTTTTACAAATAATCCTAGGATATAGGTCAAAAAGAAGTGAACATGACTTGGTGGCAACCACCATTAAAGCTTGATTCACGGAAGTTTGTCCAATCTTGGTTAATGATCTTGCATATAAGCAGATTTTGACCAAGAGAGAAAATTAGTGGAGAGAGAGGATATGAACTAATGTTTACCTGTAGATCTAGATACTTGTTTGAGAATCTTTGCATCCTGTGATCGATACTCCCAAGGTAAAGCCTTCACTTTTATTTTATACTAAGAAATGAGGTTGGTAGAGGGGAATGAAAAACAAGATTTGCTAAGTTGTTGGCTAGATGAATTTGGTTGCTAAGCTAGGATATGGTATAATGTGCTTTTGTGATTAGGATTTCTTATATGTGGATAGCAATATTATAGAGGTGATGATTCTAAGTTTTAAATCATGTTAGTCCCTGTTGTTTTAAATCATGTGAGTCCCTGCTGTTTTTAAAACCTTTTTCGGAGAGACTGCCTGTTTGTTTTGCTTGAGGATAAGCAAAAGGGTAAGTCTAGGGGAGTTGATAGACTATGGATTTGACCCATTTTCATCCATAGTTTATAGGTGTTTTTACTAATAATTATTATATTATAGA
>NC_027749.1:18736829-18760822 GCF_000695525.1 Brassica oleracea var. oleracea | reverse complement strand
TTGGAGAGAAGATCCAAAGTTATAATTTGTGATTGGAACTCTATTGATATCTATTTACTATTCTAATGAAGTTTTTATACTTAACTGCTGTTATGAATTGCTTAGCCATGTTTGAGTAGTTACATTGTTAGATTTTAGGGTTTAAATAGGTTAGGAAGGATTAGCCCCAACTATAGATTGCTGAGTTGTGATAATCATCTTTAAGATTGTTCATTAATGCATGTGTCTAGATTAGCTACCTAGAACCTGCCCTTGGATTGATTGATAAAAGCGAAAGCTTAATTCTCATCCTGAAAACATTCTAATATAACTATGTTTCTTGCTATGAGCAAGGCGAGAGCTGATCTAGTGAGCTTAGTAAGCCTTCATTCAACCTGCGCATAAAGCTTGACTAGAGCGCGTCGATCGATATCACACTTGAATAATCGATCGACGGTGCAAAAGGTGTATCGATCGATATCCCATTGTATTAATCGATCGACACTTTCTGTTGATCAATATAACGAGAGTTGAGATCATAGATCTAGTTAATAGACAAGTCAATACATGCGAATGTTGATTGACTAGTTGATCAAAGTAGTTGAGCTTTACATTATCATGCATGCAACTCGTTAGGCATATGTAGGATTATAATCTCAATTTTCCTGAATAACAACCCTAAGTCTAACTATTCCTTTTTAAGCACCAAAACCCCAAACCTGCTATTGAACAAACACTTGTTCAATATAAAATTGCAATTTACATTTAAAACTCTGAAAACAATCTTACTTAACAAATCATATTAGAATCCTTAGGTTCCCTAGCTCCCTGTGAATTCAATCCCTAAGTACTACAATTCGACCTCTTATTTGAGAGAGTATAAATCACTCCTTAAGGTAATTTGAATGGTATCAAATTTGGCGCCGTTGCCGGGGAGCTTTGATCGCCTATTTTTCTAATTTTTGTTAAGTTTCTGACATAAATTTTTCTTGAATTTTTAGGTACATGCCCAACAGTACCAGAAGCAACAAGAAAACTCAACTGCTATTCTCACCAGATTCTGCGGGTTTGGAACGCTCGATCCGCAAGGAAGCGCGTTCCTTATCGACCGACAACAACACATCTGTGTCGCTCGATTTTGCTCAACCACCGTCGACCCAGAAACCAGTTCCGTCGACCGATTCTCGCTCACCCATGTCGACCGACAACATAAACCTTCCGTCGACCGACATCATCCACCCGACATCGATCGACATTCTATCTCGGACATCGATCGATACTGAGCTATAATATTATGCTTAAATAATAAACAAAATAGTCACATTAAGTTGAATCTATAGTATTTTAGAATCTAATATATAAAACACATAATAATACATATCCAAAATTTATAGATGTTGTTGTAATTTCACTAGTTTTTGGGGTTATTTTTGCATTTGATTGAATTTGAGGTAAACTTTTGCATTCAAAATCAGGTTTTGGGTCATTTTTGACAATTTCTCCTAATAATAGACACTAAAAATAATATTATAAAATATTTAAAGATAAAGTCTGTTGAAGTTTCATCAGTTAAAACTATAATAGTATGAAAAAAACTCTGTAGCCAAACTTTTTAAAATCATTAAAATCATTAGGACTCTTCTAATTCAAAATTCCGTTTAGTTTTAAAAATCTGTTGAATGATCTAGGGATGCAACCGTCGTTGAAAAACCCATTCGCCGTTGATCGTCTCCTTGGTAGAGAAACATGGGGTACGATTTCTTCAGTCTCGTAGTTCCTTCTACTTCTTCCTTCCGTCTGTCTCTGAATGTTTACTTTGGTTGATCGTGTTTTAGTTTGTAGATGGTTGGTGTTGTAGCTTGACATGTTTTTTCTTTTTCTCTATCTGTTGATCTGATAGCACCAAGAAGAGAGTTATGAGATCTGGAAAGAAGATTGCTCATCCTGTCTCCAACAAACCTCGTTTCAACTTCATTGAGGTTAAAAATATAACTAAATCCTTTTGTTGTTGGTTTCTTTCAAATGCTTGAAATTTGTCTTTTTTGTTTGCAGGAAATGTTCGTGAGTGCTCGTGGAGTTAAAACCAAGGTCTGTACGCTTCCTGCTGCTGAAATGGAATCAGTCATGAACGACAGTGATAGTGATAGTGCTAGTGATAGTGATGGAGAGCCCTATCCGAATTTGTAAGAATACAAGAAACAAAAATTTGCTTTGTTATACCTTTCTATCTGATTATTCTCGGTGTTTGATTGATTATGCAGCGGTGTTGGGGTTAACCCGCATGAATCCGTTCTCTCTAACTGTGATAGAGCACAGCAGAAGATTTCAGTTGGTCGAAACTTGGGGTATGTCTCTCTTTGTGCTTAGTTCATCTTTAGTATAATACTTGACACCGTTTGTTTGATGACAGTTTCACCAGACGTTGCAAGCTCAACCTCCTTAGGAAGAGGGGGCAGAGATTGGAACACAAGCTTATCAAGAAGCCTGCTCCTTCTGTCCCTCGTTTCAACTTCATTCAGGTTTAAAATATCATTAAATCCACCAAGATTGGTTTCTGTTAAATGCTTGAAATCATCTTTTTGTCTTTTGCAGGATACGTTCGTGAGTGCTCGTGGAGTTAAGACCAAGGTCTGGACCCTTCCTCCTGCTGAGATGGACTCTGTCATGAACGACAGTGATAGCGATAGCGATAGTGATAGTGATGGATCTCATGATTTACATCTCTATCCGAATTTGTAAGACATGATTGGATAGTTTTTAAAAGTTTTTCTATCCTATCATGATGATCTCTTATGTATTGGGGTTGATGAGTCACTGATTATGCAGCGGCATTGGGACTCAGCCCTCCAACCCTGCAACCGGTGAGTGAGCGTGCTCCTCTCTCTTTTACATACTGCAGTCTTTGACACTTCGTTTAGAGCCTCTAATGCTCTCTTTTCCTCTGGCATTTCAGGTGAAGCTGGAGCTGCTCCTTCTAAGGAGCAGACTTATTCGTTAGCATCTTGCATCGAAGAGATTACAAAACATGTGGAGCTTTTGAAACAGGGGCTATTGTTTTCTTGGATAACAAAAACGGGAGCTCTTCCTCACTATACCCAATCAGCTGGTATAGTATGTTGTACTTTACTTAATAATTTTGTTTGCTTTTGCAAGTTATTCACGAAATTTGTATGTTGTTTTGCAGGTGAATGTTGGGCTGCGGCCCTTTCAACAGGCCATGCTTATTACATGGCTGCTAATAAGATAGATGGAGAAAGAGTAACCATCGAACTCCTCCTCGATGGTGTTTCTAAGGAGCATCTAATGGGTTCAGGTGGAATTGATCGACTCGAAAGCGCAAGGGACTTTATGGTCACTAACGGCTATGTCACGGACATGATTGTCCATAGGCGTCCTTCAGTTTCTGAGGAGTTTGCTGGTTATGAGATCCTGCTTGAGAAGCTGCTAGCCAGAGGCCCTATGGTTGTTGTGTTCGATATTCTTCCACGGTACAAAGATTATGATGGAAAAGTAAGTAATTTAGTTAAATGTTTCAATATATTTTGAATTTGTTAGGTATAAAATAATATTTAACATCAAATATTTAAAATATTTTTAGAGTATATTCATTCCCGATGAGACGGAATGTCGGGTATCTGTGCTTGAGAGATGTAAGCAGCACAGCGTTGTTGTCACCGGATGTGGGGTTGGGTTGGTCGAAGGAAAGCCGACTGAGTTCTGGCAAACCCATGATTCCCAGAAACCTCCATGGGGAGTGGACGGTTTTGGCCAGTTGGCTCGTCGGAATGGTCTGATCGTAGCAGCGGTTGAGTTTAAGGTATAAACCAAAAAATATTTTTTACTAGAATAATTACTTAAATATTTATATACGTTTGTTTTGTGTGTGTGTGTGTGCTTAGTTCTGATCAGTACCGCCAGAAGATCACAAGTAAGTTAGTTAAAACTAATTTTTTGTTCTATTAAGATGTTTTTTTATTTCTTCTCTTAATCCCATCATCCTATCCTATTGTTACAGGTAAAAGGAGGATGATAGAAGCTTTGAAGCTCTTGAAACTTTTTATATTTTGTCGTAATCAACTTTGGGTTATAAATAACTCGTGTTCTGTCGTCGTTTCTCTTAAGATTCTAAGGCTTTTGATGTGTTAAAACTGTTGCTTCTTTTTTCCGGTTTAGACTCTCGTACCTTATGATATACTCCCTCTGATAGATTTAAATATAAGATGTTTAAAGTTTTACTCAAAAACAATAAATATACTATTTTAATTGTTATTTTTTTATTATATCAATAAAATTTCACCATTCATAATTTTACTTTTCAATTTATGTTTAAAATTTAAAAATAAATGCATTAATTATATCTCAAAACATCGTACATTTGTATACAAGATAAAAATATAGAACATTTTACATTCGTATCTGGAGGGAGTATGTTACTCTTTCTGTATCACTTTAAGTGATGTTTAAGGTTTTTGCATAAATATTAAGAAAATACAAAATTTTATGTAATTTATCTTGATCATATAAAATAACATTAAATACAACTAATTCAACCATAAGAAAAAGATGTACTATTTTGTAGTTGGTCACAAGTTTCAAATGACATTAAATTTTATCTTGAATTATGAGAATATCACTTATTATGAAACGAAAAAAAAAGGTTATACATCACTTAAAGTGATACGGAGGAAGTATCGATTTTCAGCTTCTTTTTTTCTTACGTGTCGGCGTGCTAAGATGTTTATTTTGTCTTTTTATTCCTACTAGAGATTTTTCCCGGACTACGCCCGGGTTTATTCAAATAATGTTGTATTTAATATGATAATATCTATATTAAAATATATTACTTCTATGTAATAAAAATATAAATAGTAAATTGAATTAGAAATGACTAAAACTTACAATTTTTTTTCTATTTTTAATATATTTGAGATGGTGAGCAAATGTGAAACGAATAAAGAATTTGTGAAACCTTAGTTATTATCCAAAATATCTTATGTTACATATTTAGGTTATTAAAATATATATTATTAATCTCCATATCGCATATTTCTTTGTCATATGTATTATTTGTACCATATTGATGTTTTTTTATATTTTATTTAATCTCCTATAATATATTTTGTCAGCAATTAATATTACTATAGTATTTGTTTACTTATAAAAAAACTTATAAACAAAAAAAAAACTTATAAACAAAAAAATATCTGTCAAAAAAAGGAAACTGTCAAAAAAAAAACTTATAAACAAAAAAATATCTTACCATGTAGCTATAGTTAAAATATTATTCTGGATTAAAACTCAGTGTAAATGATAATCAAAATATTCTCAAAATATTTTCACAATTTATTTAAATTTTATTATTATATATTAGTTGGTTTAAAAATTACTATTTAAAAAAAGTACAATCAGGTAATTACGTTGTTATTAAAAATGAATATTAATATACCAATTAGGAGAATTTCGAATATATTTTCAGTCCAAAACTATGATCCAAAAACATTATTTTCTTATTATTTTTTCATTTCCAGTAAAAAAAAATCTACTATCTTCTACTAATGTCACAAATTGAAAATATAAATGATTTCTAATTCGATATAGGCTTATTATTTTAATTTAAACTAACAATATTTAGTGATTTAGACTATTATTTTTTTCTTACATTGAGTCTTTAATATTTGTTTTGTTAAACTTCATATACTATTTTGATTTTAATCTTTCTTTATTTTTTGTGAGCATAAATTTTAAAACATTTGTTGGCCGTTATTGTTTAATGTGGTATTAGTTTGTCTACTTTAAGGATTTCCTCAAATTTCCTTAATCAAAAACAAATCTTAATTGTCTTTTCCTAAAAAGATGGAGCTCTATTAACAACTTCCAGATAAAGCAAAATTGGTCTTACAAAGACGGTTAATCTTGTAGCTGTCTTTAGAGAGGAGGCTAAAGATCATCAACTGATTTTTGTTTTTATCTTGTGTGGTTCGGTGGTTCTTTCATCCGACTTCTCTTTGTTAGAGTCTAAGTCTTTCTTTTGTTAGTTTTTTACGATTGTTTAAATTCCTAAAATAAAGATTGCACATTTAGATCAAAAATGTAATTCCGGTGAAATGCCAAGTAATGGAAAGAGTACAAATAAATCTGCAATAAACTAACATGGTGGAATTGAGACAAAACAGAAGTGCATGTTCTGCATATTACAATTCCAAACTGTATCACAATTCACAAGTAATTTGTCAACATGATTTACTCACTGAGCTAGTTTGCAGTCTCTTTGTCCCCTTTAGCGCACCCAAAGCCGTGGCTACCATTTTCAATGCCTTCTTTAGCTTCTTTACCGTCTTCCTCTCTTTCTGGCAGGTCCTCCAAACACTGCATCATGGACTTCTTTATGAGCGATCTATACTTTGTCTTCTCCAACAGATTCATCATCACACTCTTCAGGAAGCTCAGTACCTTCCACATTCTCTGTCACCGGCTCACAAACCCCAGTTTTCTTGCACCATCTTTTGATGTAACTGTGGTAGACATGGGGGACATGAGCTGCCTCTTCAAAGCTGCATCTTCTGGCTAACCTCCTTTATTCAGCTAGTATTTTGCGCCCTCCACATCAACCATCTCGTCTTTTTGCATCATTTTCTCTAGAAGAGTGAAATGAATCTGTAACAAAAATATCAATTATGGCCACGTCAGCTAGCTTCCAACTGTCAAAAATACAACAAATTGATTCTAAATATTGACCAAAAAAAAAGTTGCTTGTGAGCTGAAAACAATGGAAACCATCACAAAACACCTGATTGTAAGTGATTAGAGAGCAAACCTGACTGTAATCCGCGGAGACGCTTCTCTTGATCCGAAGAATTTCTCTATGTGTCTTCTTTCCGTGCTACGCGCAGATTGTGTATTCTCAATTTTGTTCATTTACCTATTTCTTATATTTTTATTGATTTTTTTTTGCATTCACATTTTTTTAAGCTCTAAATTTGATTTTGTATTTCAAACAGTTGTTTCTGTTTTTTTTTTTAAATAGTCGTTTCCGTTTCACCTTTTCAACTAAATATTTTTATAAATTTGCGATTTAGTTTTAAAATTTATGAGATTGTATTTTTAATATAAAGCTTATGTTATTGCAACACATATTTTCATTATATGAAATAAAAATGTAATGCGATTAACACAATAAAGATGAAGGTAGTTTGAGGGTTTTTTGTAAACTTAATATATCACTTGTGTATACAGCTTAAATAATATTAGTTCACAATTTTACCATAAGTAAATGCGTGAGGAAAAAATCTCTAATAACGAACTTCCAAGTATTGTTCTAGGTTTACGTCCACTTTGAAATTGAATGATATATACCAATTTTATATGTGACTACTTTTACTAATACGTATAATGGTTTTCTACTGAACTGAAAAAAAAAATAGTAGTTTATAACACTTGAATCAGAACAGATCGTGTTTAAAAAAACATAACTGTCGCAAAAGGTTAAGTAATGGTGGAATACAGAAAAAGAAACTACACCTTTGGTGAGAGTATCAAGAACTCCACTCCACTGGACTCGATACTTCGTGAAAACTTCTTTCTTGGCTTCCTTCTCTGACTCAAACATACCAAAATTCAGAATCTAATGAAACAGTAATGGGCATCACCAGATCCTGTGAAGAAACGAAGATGGAAATAGAATAGGTCACACATATTATTCTTTCTTTATTTCATTGAGACAGGATGGAAAGTAATATATATATACCAAACAAAATTTTATCTTTGATTTAATCTCTTATCTTGATGCATGGGAAGCTTCGGCCTATTTAGAAACTTGAAGGGTTAAAGAAAAAAAAAGCATTCTCTAATCACTCATTCCATCAACGTAGCTACCGAATACAAATGATCATAGATATCAGAAACAAAGACCTACCCAACTGACGGCTTTGATTCTTCGTTTCAGCTAACAACGAAAGACCAACTAAATAAATTTGGCTTTCAAGTGGATTCCTCCCCTGAATAATTTAATTTAAGATCATGAGCTCCTATGAAGTTGATAAACAGTGTTAAAACTCTAAATAAATAAAAATGGTCCATGATATACAGACTCATAAAATTGGTTTTCATCAAATAACAAAGTTATATAAGAGAGAAGAGTTATGAAGAGAAAGAGAATAAGCATACTGTATATTCCAGAATAGAATTATGCCAGACCAACAGAGGTAGTTGTTCACATGCGTTATATCATAGACATTGAGATGAACCTGTGTAACGGCATCTCCCCTCTTCTCTTCACTCCCTCAATTGAGCCTGAGCTCAAAGTAGGCAACCACATTTTTACTCACAATTGTAACTTGTAGTATCTCAATTAACAGTCATGGTCGATTCATCCATTTCTTCCTACGACTCTCCAAGACCCAAAAAAAAAACAATTTTGAATTTCATCAAATTAGATAGAATATGTATTATCGAGACAGAATCAAAATCGAATCTCGAAGTTCCTTACTCTAAGACCACTACATATCAGTGGGTCTGCTTCAGTTCTAAAGTAAGAAGTTGACAGCAGGAATCCAAAACTTTTTAACATATTTTTAGGTCTTTAAAGGAATACAAATACCTTGACGCAAAAACACACTTACCCTTCCACCGAGAATCCACGAGCTCGGAACTTATAGCACGTAGCAAGTTGTCGAGTTTGTAAACTGATCCTCAGTTCATTTTAGGCAAATATTTTTGAATACGTCCTGGCGAAATGAATCCTTGAATAACAGTTCCCTGCGAAGAATAACATAAACAAAACCAAAATAAGTAAGTGAGGAACGGTTTGAAGTAAATAAGTGGGAACTAAATAACTACGTTTTGGAGATTTCATGTACCTGTTCGTCGATGAGCTAAATAAGTGGGAACTAACAATGTTTTATATGCAAATGAAAAAGTGATAAGCGATGAAGTAGATAGAGATAAAGCAAGAAAACAAACACCTCAGTGGTGTCCAAAGTTCTAAATACGTTTATTTTCATCCATTTTTTTTAAAACAAAGCAAACAGATCATTGGTGGTAGTAATCTTAAACTCGTTTATATTCATCAAATCTCTAAACAGATAGATTACGAAGATTTCATGTAAGTGGGAACTAACAATGTTTTTTATTAAATAAGTGGGAACTAAAAACCAAATTTTTTTAGAAGATTGAAGATTGGAACTAAGTTAAATAAGTTGGAACTAAAGGTAAAAAAATTGAAGATTTCATATAACCTTTTCGTCGATGAGGAGCATCTTCAGGCCAATAAGCGTCGGGGTTCCAAGCCTCCCAGAAGTGGATCAGACGGAAGCGCAGCTGAGTTTCGTGGGTACTTAGAGAGATATGACTTCTTCATCAGAAGCAGATGAGACAGGGGACTTTCCATTTGGTTTCGTCGCCATGGATTGAGATTAGAGCGGTTCTAGGGTTTAGGTTTGTACAAAGAAAGAAGTTGAGTATATAAAGAAGCAGGAGAAGAGGGAGTTGATACTAAAGCAGTCGCTATGGTTTCAAGCGGAGAAGACGAAGTGGTAGGAGGTAGATCCTCGTGACTTCCATCGTCGGGCTCGTTTAGTTTTTTTAGATTTCGGCGTATGAAAAATAAAGCCCAGACGTAATGCAAATGAAGCCCACACGTAAACCCACTCTAAATAATAGATTAACTTGAAGCCCAGACGTAAGCCCAGATATTGAAGCCCGTCTGACGTGTCGAAATGAAATGTTGTGATTGGAGGAATATTTTTAGTGACGTGGATAGCTTAATATCAAAGGATATCTGGCTTTTAGTATTGTGATCCTTTGCATACTGCGTGTTTAACTTATTATCTTTTTATTCTTATCATAAATGTTCCCTCTCCTAATTTTAATATCTGAACTTGAGCTCAAACAACTGTGTAAGCAAACTAGCAGATTCATTGATAGTTTTCATAGAATTTATGTGTTTGTATATCTTGCACAACTTGAAAATCATCCAAAAGCACGAAAACTGTTTGGACATGGAAAAACTAACGAGAGAACTTTTCAAGTCCAAATGATTTTAGAAAATTATGTACTATTATAGGCTCTTCAGCCTATTGACTATTGTAACACTAAACTATATATAGTGATCTGCCTAACTGTGTGCAGGTGTTTAATTTTGATTTTATAAATTGTTTTTACATCACTAGTAAGCAAAAATTCTTAATATTAACCATATTTTCAAATATTTATCTTATTTTTTTCAAACATAATAGTTTTATAGTGTACATGTTGGTCATTTAATTACCTGTTTCAAACCATTACATTTATTTGTAGATTTTTTTTATATATTTATTTCATTGAATTTATGTTTAATTATTAAACGATTTAATAAATGCAAAGTTTAATTGATTTGGTATATATTTTGTATTTAACAAATATATTATTTAAATATCATATCTAAAAGTATAAATAATAAAAATAACTTAAGACATTAGTAATCTATTTGCATTTTATGACAATTTTAAAATATTCATATACATTGCTTGATGAATAAATCGTTTACTATTTTTGATCTTTTAGAAGGTAAATTTATGTTAAGTCTTTTACGATAATTAAAGGTTGGGAGTTGTTATGATTTGAAAAATCTAACTTGATTTCATGTATTAGGATTTTTTTTTAATCAAAAATATGTTAACAAAATGAAGACTTTATGATATATATATAAAAAAACTAGATGATGGTCCGGACTAACATATATTCAGCTAATTCAAATTTTAACATAATTTTAAATTTCAATCTAAATATTAAATTAGTTTTAAATCTGAAATTAATAAGAAGATGGAAATTATCAAAAACATCACATTCCTAATACTATTTTTCATGTCTATTTTAACCACTTTTACTTTCACTTTTAAAAAGTAAAAAAAACATTTATAACGCTGGAGTTAATTAATCTACACTTAGAGTTTAGAGTTGATGAGAAGTTTAAGGTTTTTGGAACGAGGAGTTTAAGAATTTAATAAATATAAAATAAATAATTAAATATCTTTTAAAATATATAAAATAGTTTACAAAAGAATTTTCGAATTTCAAGAAGAATATTAAAAAAATCAAAAGATAAAAAGTTCAAATTTAAAAAAGTATAATTCGAAACAAATGTATTTTTTATTTATTTAAATAATTATTTATTATATGTATATATAGTAAGGATATAAGATAAAAGTTTTTTGCATTCTAACGAAGAAGATGGTTTTTAAAATGTTTTCTTAGTGAAAGTAAACATGAATATTGTACCAACCGTGTGGTAAACATGAAAAGTTCACCTAGATGGATTAGTACTTGCAAAACCTTTTATTTATGTTATCACCAAACTACACATGTAAAAAATATCATCATCATAATAACGAGGGGCGGTTACACAGCCAAGACTTCTGGGGCATGTGCCCCCAAGTGATTTTAGTTTCCCTTAAACATTTTACTATAAAATCATATATATAGTGAGGCTCTTTGGGTAGTTACCGTGCGAGGGGGATTACGGGTGAAATTCTCTCAGCGTATTTTAGCAGATTCCCTTTTTTGGGCTTTCTTCCCTGTTTGCTAATGTACACTTTCTAGCAAAGTGGGGCCTCAGCACCGATAAACACGTTTTATTATCTTAAAAGTTTCCTCTTTATTGGGTTTGTCATCGTTATCCTATCTGATCTTTAAAATTCCTAGAGTTTGTCTTTGAAGATCATCTGTGTTCTTCTCTAAATCAAAGGGGTTTTTTAAAATTTGGGGATCTATCAATTTCGTTCTGGTTATCTCTCCTTGGGGTTTTCTCTATGGCTTCTCACCTGGACAACGCGCTTCGTCAACTCTCGATTGAAGAAGATGAAGAACCCTTTGTGCTTCCTGATCATCCGGAGTATTACTCAACGGGTAGGAACGCACTTAGCTTGGTGGGCAGATTATTAAACCCTCAGTGTCAGGATATGGCAGATTTTATTCTCAACATGTCTCGGAAGTGGAAGTTGTATGGTAGAGTGAGAGGAGTGGCTCTCACCCGAGAAAAGTTCCAGTTTATTTTTACTCACGAGCATGATATGCTTAACGTTCTTAACAAAGGCGTTCACACTCACAATCTGTGGCCCATCGTCTTGGAAAGATGGGTTGAGAAACCTCCTGAAGATTATCTTCAGTTTATCATGGTATGGGTTCAGATGAGGAACATCCCGATAAACCACTACACGAAGAAAGCCTTATGGTCCTTAGGAGACTTCGCGGGTCAAGTAGTGGAGGTTGCTTTTGATCCAGACAAGCCGCAAATCAAAGAGTATGTAAGGGTGCTTGTACGTTTTGATGTTTCAAAACCTCCCCGAAGAGCCAAGAAAGTAACAACGCCGGGTGGTGACACTGTGAACATCCTGTATGATTATGAAAGGATTCAGAAACGGTGTTATACGTTTCAGCGACTAACTCATGAACAGCTTTCGTGCCCTATCTATAGGAATACAAAGATGTTGAATGAGAAAACAGCAGGATCATCTTCAGAGAGTAAGTCTCAGGAGATCAATGAGGTTTTAGAGGAATCTGATCCGCTGTTTGGACTTATTCCAAGATCATCTCTTAGGTTTTGATGCTTTGTCTGGAAAACCTAAGATTGCTAAGGAAGTTATGGAGGATATGCGACTTTACTTGCGTGCTGCTGAAGGTGCAGAGAGATTAGCCAGAGAAGAAAGAGTTAAGAAGTCTTTTGATGATTTGGAGAATGATCCGGTTGGTCAGAAGACTTACTTAAGATTGGAGCCTCCTCCGTCTGTCACTAAGATTCTGGATAAAAGAAAGGGTCATGTCTATGATTTCATAGCTCAAGAGGTGAAGACTCCTAGATCTGATAAGCTGATGGCAAGTGCTATTTCTGCGGGAACCAAATCTCTTCAATCTGGAAAAGTGGTATCTGCCATGCCTCTCTTGATGGTTCATTCTGATTCTAGTCTCCCTGAATTTTCTGCTCAGAGTTCAACGGGTTATAGTGCTGGTTCTTTCGTCACCAGTGCTTCCGGGACTCCGATAAAGAAACCTAAGGGTAGGCGAAGACCTGGTACTTTCATCAGAAAGGCTAATGGCAAGGGTACGTTGAAGGCAGATGCGAGCAGAGGTTCTAAGTTTGGAGAAGGTGTCTTCACTGATTCGAAGAGGAAAGCAAAGGAAGATGTCGAGCCATCTCAAAGCTCTGCAAGGTTTAAGAAACCATTGGTGGTCCCGATTGAGGGACCGTCCAATATCTAAATGTCTATGATCGGTTGGAATTGCCAGGGCTTGGGCCGTGCACAAGACCTGGTCATTCCAAGACTACGGGAGATGCGCAAAGATCATTTCCCGGACCTTTTGTTTTTGATGGAGACTAAACACAACAGAGATGACTTGGTGGATCTATAGACATGGCTAGGCTATGATAGGGTTATGACAGTTAATCCTATTGGGTACAGCGGAGGCTTAGCATTGATGTGGAAAAACTCTGTACAAATTGACTTCAAGTTTGTAGATAAACACTTGGTGGACTGCTATGTAAAGTTTGGGAAGGAATGTTTTTTTGTATCTTGTATATATGGTGAACCGGTTAAGAATAATAGACCGAAGCTATGGGAAAGACTATCGCGCATTGGAGCTTATCGGAAAGAACCATGGTGTATGGTTGGTGATTTTAACGAAATAAGAAACAATGACGAGAAGATTGGAGGCCCTAGACGAAGTGAGGCTTCTTTTCAAGGTTTTAATGATATGTTTCAGATTGCTGATATGTCGGAATTGCCAAGCACAGGGAATTGCTTCACGTGGGGCGGTCAGCGAGGAACCTTATCTATTCAATCTAAATTGGACAGGAGATTCGGAAACAAGAGTTGGTTTCAGCTTTTCCCTGCCTCCAATCAGGATTTTATGGATAAGCGGGGTTCGGATCACAGGCCAGTTCTGGTCAAATTCTTCTCCTCTTCTGATCCCTACAGAGGAAGCTTTCGTTTTGATGGGAGATTTTTACATAAGCGTGGTGTGCAAGAAGAAATCAAGAAAGCTTGGTTAACAGATCATCCTCTTTTCGAAACCAAGGTATCAGACAGATTGAGGAGATGTAGAAAAGCGCTGAGTAATTGGAAGAAGAAAGAAAACATCAATGCTCGTGATAAGATCAAGCAGCTTCAATGTGCCTTGGAGTTGGAGAATCTTCTTTGCATCCCTCAACATCGAGAATTTATTTTCTCAAATCTGAACTCGTCCAGGCTTATAGAGAGGAGGAAATGTTTTGGAAGCAGAGATGCAAGGATAAATGGGCTATCAAAATTCATTTTTATAATATCATGAATTTTTTTACATGGGATATAATCTTTTTTAATAATTACATGGGATATAACTTCTGCATGTCTTATGTCCTATGCATATGTTCCATGGATATATAATTTTTTATAAGTAGTTATTGTTTGATACTTGACCCTAGACAGACATAACAAATTACTAATAGATTAAAACTATGATTATTAGTGAAACTAAACATTTGTTTCAAGAAAACAAAGAAAATATGTTCCAATACATTAAAATTACATTTTAAAATATTAAATATCAAGTTGAGTGTTATTTTAATATATTTATACGATTTTATTTAAACTGTTTGTTTAAATTAAATATTAAATTAGTTTAGGACAAGAAAATGTGTATTCGAATTTTACAACATTCTCTCAAAGTTTTTCTTTTGATATATATGGTAAGAAAGCTATAAAGGTACGTATATATTTACTAATCAAGTTGAAACATGATGGACGAAGGTACCTTGGTAGGACGAGTGATTTTTGTTTAATCAAGTCAATTTGTTATATTTGTTGAAAAACATTCATGATTAAAACATATTGATGTGATATATCCAACGATAAGGTACACAAGCTGGAGAATCCTAGGTGACTAGATGTCTCTAGATGTCTAGATTCTTATATTCCATCTTTTCCTATAACTATATTCTTTTCTCCATTTTGACATACTGGCTGATTATTCGGACAAGTCAATAGTTCGACTATTAACCCGACTCCCGCGACACATTATTCACCGTGATTACTGAATCAAACATATGCAATTTCATGAATTTGAGGTATTTCCAACCCCATAATACCATTTTAGTGTAGTAGTTTTAACACTATAAAATAATTTCAACTATAACACCGAATTTTACATCATTTTGATTTTTATATTATAAGACTAGGGCAAGGAATTTGTTGCATTATATTTTCTTTTATTTATTTTTAGTTTAAATGATTTTATTTTAATTATATATAGAATGTTATTTTTAATTCATTTATAACTATTCACTGAGTTTTGTTTCAAAATGTCTTTCAAGGTAGGAATGAGTCGTGATTTTTACACAATTGGAGTATATATAGACAAAATATCGGAACAGCATACCGCTTTTCAAGAGGAATTCTCTCGGCGTAATATAGCAGATTCTCTCTTTTGGGCTTTCTTCCCTGTTTGCTAATGTACACTTTCTAGCAAAGTGGGGCCTCAGCACCGATAAACACGTTTTATTATCTTAAAAGTTTCCTCTTTATTGGGTTTGTCATCGTTATCCTATCTGATCTTTAAAATTCCTAGAGTTTGTCTTTGAAGATCATCTGTGTTCTTCTCTAAATCAAAGGGGTTTTTTAAAATTTGGGGATCTATCAATTTCGTTCTGGTTATCTCTCCTTGGGGTTTTCTCTATGGCTTCTCACCTGGACAACGCGCTTCGTCAACTCTCGATTGAAGAAGATGAAGAACCCTTTGTGCTTCCTGATCATCCGGAGTATTACTCAACGGGTAGGAACGCACTTAGCTTGGTGGGCAGATTATTAAACCCTCAGTGTCAGGATATGGCAGATTTTATTCTCAACATGTCTCGGAAGTGGAAGTTGTATGGTAGAGTGAGAGGAGTGGCTCTCACCCGAGAAAAGTTCCAGTTTATTTTTACTCACGAGCATGATATGCTTAACGTTCTTAACAAAGGCGTTCACACTCACAATCTGTGGCCCATCGTCTTGGAAAGATGGGTTGAGAAACCTCCTGAAGATTATCTTCAGTTTATCATGGTATGGGTTCAGATGAGGAACATCCCGATAAACCACTACACGAAGAAAGCCTTATGGTCCTTAGGAGACTTCGCGGGTCAAGTAGTGGAGGTTGCTTTTGATCCAGACAAGCCGCAAATCAAAGAGTATGTAAGGGTGCTTGTACGTTTTGATGTTTCAAAACCTCCCCGAAGAGCCAAGAAAGTAACAACGCCGGGTGGTGACACTGTGAACATCCTGTATGATTATGAAAGGATTCAGAAACGGTGTTATACGTTTCAGCGACTAACTCATGAACAGCTTTCGTGCCCTATCTATAGGAATACAAAGATGTTGAATGAGAAAACAGCAGGATCATCTTCAGAGAGTAAGTCTCAGGAGATCAATGAGGTTTTAGAGGAATCTGATCCGCTGTTTGGACTTATTCCAAGATCATCTCTTAGGTTTTGATGCTTTGTCTGGAAAACCTAAGATTGCTAAGGAAGTTATGGAGGATATGCGACTTTACTTGCGTGCTGCTGAAGGTGCAGAGAGATTAGCCAGAGAAGAAAGAGTTAAGAAGTCTTTTGATGATTTGGAGAATGATCCGGTTGGTCAGAAGACTTACTTAAGATTGGAGCCTCCTCCGTCTGTCACTAAGATTCTGGATAAAAGAAAGGGTCATGTCTATGATTTCATAGCTCAAGAGGTGAAGACTCCTAGATCTGATAAGCTGATGGCAAGTGCTATTTCTGCGGGAACCAAATCTCTTCAATCTGGAAAAGTGGTATCTGCCATGCCTCTCTTGATGGTTCATTCTGATTCTAGTCTCCCTGAATTTTCTGCTCAGAGTTCAACGGGTTATAGTGCTGGTTCTTTCGTCACCAGTGCTTCCGGGACTCCGATAAAGAAACCTAAGGGTAGGCGAAGACCTGGTACTTTCATCAGAAAGGCTAATGGCAAGGGTACGTTGAAGGCAGATGCGAGCAGAGGTTCTAAGTTTGGAGAAGGTGTCTTCACTGATTCGAAGAGGAAAGCAAAGGAAGATGTCGAGCCATCTCAAAGCTCTGCAAGGTTTAAGAAACCATTGGTGGTCCCGATTGAGGGACCGTCCAATATCTAAATGTCTATGATCGGTTGGAATTGCCAGGGCTTGGGCCGTGCACAAGACCTGGTCATTCCAAGACTACGGGAGATGCGCAAAGATCATTTCCCGGACCTTTTGTTTTTGATGGAGACTAAACACAACAGAGATGACTTGGTGGATCTATAGACATGGCTAGGCTATGATAGGGTTATGACAGTTAATCCTATTGGGTACAGCGGAGGCTTAGCATTGATGTGGAAAAACTCTGTACAAATTGACTTCAAGTTTGTAGATAAACACTTGGTGGACTGCTATGTAAAGTTTGGGAAGGAATGTTTTTTTGTATCTTGTATATATGGTGAACCGGTTAAGAATAATAGACCGAAGCTATGGGAAAGACTATCGCGCATTGGAGCTTATCGGAAAGAACCATGGTGTATGGTTGGTGATTTTAACGAAATAAGAAACAATGACGAGAAGATTGGAGGCCCTAGACGAAGTGAGGCTTCTTTTCAAGGTTTTAATGATATGTTTCAGATTGCTGATATGTCGGAATTGCCAAGCACAGGGAATTGCTTCACGTGGGGCGGTCAGCGAGGAACCTTATCTATTCAATCTAAATTGGACAGGAGATTCGGAAACAAGAGTTGGTTTCAGCTTTTCCCTGCCTCCAATCAGGATTTTATGGATAAGCGGGGTTCGGATCACAGGCCAGTTCTGGTCAAATTCTTCTCCTCTTCTGATCCCTACAGAGGAAGCTTTCGTTTTGATGGGAGATTTTTACATAAGCGTGGTGTGCAAGAAGAAATCAAGAAATCTTGGTTAACATATCATCCTCTTTTCGAAACCAAGGTATCAGACAGATTGAGGAGATGTAGAAAAGCGCTGAGTAATTGGAAGAAGAAAGAAAACATCAATGCTCGTGATAAGATCAAGCAGCTTCAATGTGCCTTGGAGTTGGAGAATCTTCTTTGCATCCCTCAACATCGAGAATTTATTTTCTCAAATCTGAACTCGTCCAGGCTTATAGAGAGGAGGAAATGTTTTGGAAGCAGAGATGCAAGGATAAATGGGCTATCAAGGGGGATCTAAACACCAAATACTATCATGCTTCAGTGAAAGCAAACAGAGCAAGGAAAATGATCATTAAACTAATTGATGCCTATGGTCAAGAACAATTCTCTGAAGCTGCTAAAGGGGAAGTTGCTTCTGAATATTTCTCCAAATTATTCAAATCAACTTCCAATGGTGATTTCACTAGTCTATTTGAAGGTTTCACTAGACGCGTTACTGATGGTATGAATGAGGATCTTGCCAGAGATGACAGTAAAGAAGAGGTTAAGGATGCGGTCTTCTCTATCAATGCAAGCAGTGCCCCTGGTCCGGATGGGATGACCGGTCTTTTCTTCCAAAGATATTGGAATACGGTTGGAGACCAAGTTACAAAGGAGGTTCGTAATTTTTTCGTAACAGGCTTGTTTCCTGTTGAATGGAATTACACGCATCTCTGCCTAATTCCAAAGATTGATGATCCTGTTCTTATGTCGGATTTGAGACCTATAAGCTTATGCTCGGTTCTATATAAGATTATCTCGAAGATTTTGGTTTCCAGACTCAAACCTCTCCTACCTGTCATTGTCTCTTCTTCCCAATCGGCGTTTGTTGAAGAGAGGCTTATAACGGATAATATTCTGATTGCACATGAAGTTATTCATGCTCTGAAGACAGATAGAAGCATCTCAAAAGAATTCATGGCCATCAAATCAGATACGTCGAAGGCGTATGATCGTGTGGAGTGGGGTTATCTTCGAGCTCTTCTTTTGGCTTTGGCGTTTGAGGCTGTCTGGGTTGAAAGAGTTATGTTTTGTGTATCAACGGTTAGATACTCGACTCTCATTAATGATCATCCTTTTGGAAGCATCCAGTCAGAGAGAGGGATCAGACAAGGTGACCCTTTGTCTCCGTTCCTTTTCGTTCTATGTACTGAAGGTCTTATCCATTTAATTGAAAAGGCGGTTCAATGTGAAGCTATTCAAGGCATTCAGTTCTCACAGGAAGGACCGATGATTCATCATATGCTTTTCGCTGATGACAGTCTTCTGATATGTAAAGCAACGAGGGAACACGCTAAGGATTTGATGAGGATTCTTCAGGTTTACGAAAAAGCCACATGTCAAAAGGTTAACGAAGCTAAATCAGCTATAACTTTTGGTTTGAAGGTTGATACCCTTACTAAAACTGCTATTCAGGAGATCACAGGCATCACTAAAGAAGGTGGTTCAGGAGTTTACCTTGGCCTTCCTGAATGTTTCAGCGGATCCAAAACCGAAATTTTGGCCTACATTTATGATAGATTGAAGGATCGCTTACCTGGCTGGTTTGCGAAACTTCTTTCTTTGGGAGGCAAGGAGGTTTTAATCAAGGCGGTAGCGATGGCAATGCCCGTGTATGCAATGTCATGTTTTAAATTGACAAAAAGTCTTGTGAAAATCTTACCAAGGCTATGGCTGATTTTTGGTGGAATTCTCTAGAGCATAAAAAGAAGGTTCACTGGTTAAGTTGGACCAAGATGTGTCTGGCAAAAGAGCAAGGGGGATTGGGATTTAAGGACATTCAAGGCTTCAATCAAGCGCTGTTGGCAAAGCAAGCTTGGCGTATTATCAATGATCCTGATTCTCTTTTTGCAAGATTTTTCAAGAGCATGTACTTCAATTCTTCGAATTTCTTGTCTGCAAAGAATGGTCCGCGACCATCTTATGCTTGGCGGAGCATTCAATTTGGGAAGGAACTTCTGGTTCAAGGTCTGCGTAAACAGCTAGGTAATGGAAGCTCTGTGTTTGTGTGGACTGAGAACTGGATTGATGATAATGGAAGAAGGAGACCCTTGATGAAGAATATCCTTGTGGACCTAATGCTCAGAGTTAGTGACTTGATTGATCATCAAAATAGATGCTGGAATCTAGAGAAACTTGAGGAGCTTTTTTATGAGGAGGACATAAGGAGCATTCTGGCTATGAAAATTGCTTTTGACCATGATGACTACTGGGTTTGGCTGCATAACAGGAATGGTAGTTATTCAGTTAAATCTGGATATTGGTTCATCAACAGTTTGATTAACAGGTCATTTATTCAAGAAGCTGAAGCGAGACCCTCTCTGAATGATATCAAGAAAGAGATTTGGAAGATCTCTACGACTCCAAAAATCAAGGCTTTCTTCTGGAGGGCGGTTAGTAATGCAATCCCTGTTGGAGAACTGTTGGTGAAGAGAGGAATTAGAATGGATCCAGTATGTCAAGCTTGTGGTTTTCAGGGTGAATCTATCAACCATATTATCTTTGGTTGTTCGATTGCTAGACAGGTTTGGGCATTGGCCAATGTTCCCTGTATTGAGAATGGTTTTGATAAGAGATCACATTATTCGAACTTCCATGAAGTTTTGATAATGATGAAGAATATCTCGATTTCGGAAGAGGTCAGAAATGCTATTCCATGGATTGTATGGTACTTATGGAAATACAGAAATGGGATCATCTTTGAAGGAAAACAAAGCAGTGCTGAAGAATTAGTCATCAAGATTAAGGAAGAGGCGGAATTTTGGATGTTGGCTCAGAATAACGAAAAGCAGAGGCTTAGGGAAGATCAAGAAGCTATGACGGTTGTTAAGAAGTCATGGTCTTGTCCTCCATCTGGATGGCTCAAATGCAATATCGGTGTCTATCGTGATAAGGTTCAAATGAGGAGTGGGGCAGCTTGGGTTTTGAGAAATGATATTGGCAAGGTCTTAATTCATAGTCGCCGTGCTTTCTCGAACATACGATCAAATGATGAAGCAAAATTCCATGGTCTCAGATGGGCTATTGAGAGCATGCATGATCATCGTCTCAATAGAGTTATTTTTGCTTTGGATGATGATACTTTTACGATGGTGATCCTAAGACCCAAGGCGTGGCCAAACTTTAGATGCCAGCAACTCGAGCTTATGGAAAGTTTAAGCAAATTGGAGTGGTGGAGATTGGTTAAAGAAGATAGAGAAACTAATAGAGGGGCTTTTTTCATTGCTCAGAGTGTGATCCAGTTGGGTTATGCTCAATCTTATGTGGCTGCAGGACCTCCCTTTTGGTTGGCTAGTCTCTTTGAGAGTGAAGAAACTGACCTTTCTGCTTAGTTGGCGTTTTCGATGGATGGCTTTCAAGATTTTTTGGTTTGGATCGACGATAGTTTATGTTTGATATTGGGTTTAGTCTGATTTTTGCGTTGAAAGTTTTAGTTGGCTTTGGTTGTTTTAAGCATAATAGTTCGGTCTGTGTTTTGTATGTCACGGTTGCTTGATGTCTTAAACTTTCAATTAATATACCAGATGACAAAAAAAAAATAGTGAGGCTCGTTTCTCTCTTTTGAGAGTGTCCAGGTAGACAGTTTATGGGTCCCACCAAAATCAACTTTATTCAAAGCAAAACCGAAGCGGAGACTTCGATCGTCGTCCACCACGATCAAAGCTATTATGTCATCCATATTCTTCATCTCCCCCTTGACTCTACCTATATAAACTCTCCCGAATCTCTGATAGCTTCCATGGATAGGAAACAGTCAGAGATTTCCAGATCCAACGCTTCGGATAAAGCTCCGGCAATATCGAGCAGCGCATCCATGGCTAAGAATCCAGCGAAATCACCACAAAATCTCCAACTGAATCGAGCACTGGTTCCATGGATAAGAAAAAAAGGGCTGATTGGCTCCATCTACAGCCCTGATGAGACGGTATTGTTCCAACTAGCATCTTATATTATATTTGATCTTAATTTTGTTTTTTAAATCGTCTAACTTTGATCGCAGAATTCGGTGATCATGGATTTATTCCTGCTGCTCGCGCCACTCACTACCGTCCATCGGTTCCATAAAGGTTGTTTGAATCTGACAATGATTTCTTTGTAGTTCTAGCAGAGAACCTTCTTGAACTAAGAATTGAAATAATGTATATAGTCTTTAAAAAAAAAAATCAATCCTTTCTCGGTGAAGGACTTATTATATATGTATCCTTGCAGAGTGTTTGAGAATCGTTGCAGTATGCGAAGCGATTTAGCCGGTACAAGAATCCAGATGCTGTTCGACAAGTTTGAGAGTATCCTTTTTCTCATTTAGTTGTTTCATAGTGTTTAATCCATGGTAGCGTTTTGACATGTTTGCATCTTTATTAGTTTCAGGTAAAGCGAGTGGAGATTTGATTTGTGTTTAGTTTGGTTTACTGCACTAGCTCAAGTTTTATTAAATCTGCCTTTAACCAACTTAATCAAATATAGACTGCCGAGTTCCTATGTACTGGGGATGTTGCCAGTATTGAAACAACAAATGGATGGTGCTATGGCTCATGCCCCAAGTTCTCATCATGCACGTGTGCGGCCTGCCATGATGAAAATGCGGTTGGAGTTGCAAGGTAAGAGGAGCTGCACTATTTTACATTATCCTTTTGCAAATTGTTCCCATACAACTCTCATTAGCTTCACAACTAACAAATGGTCTCTGATTTCACTACTAGGTACCGGGTTGAGATGTTAGTTATTGATGTATCTGACACCGCCGTGTTCGTTACTTTTGATGGTGAGATGAACAAGTTGACCAGTGGTCCTGCTGTAGCAGCGTCCATGATAACGTCTGAAAAATATTCGTTTTTTTTTTGTTAATTCGATTTTAAGGTACTGTCATCCGATGCTGAACATGGTGTCACTTCTGGAGAAGATCGAAGGTTCCCTTTTTTGTTTCTTTTTTTTCTTCTTGTCTTGTAGTAGAGGTTCTTTTTGATTTGATTCTTCAAACTGATTTTCTCTTTTTTCTTCTTCTTTTGAACAGAAGCCATGCTCAAACAACCTTAATCCTAGAAAGACCGGAACTGGAACATGTGTTTGAATGATGGAAAAGAGTCCCTTCCTGAGGTCAAACTTCATGGTCAACATGACATCTTGATGGAAAAGAGTCTTATTTGTCCTCATGTAATTGATACAGATTGGTGTGCTATTTGAGGTTAAAGACTATTAGTACTTTTCAATTCCTTAGTTTTGTGAGAATATGCCATATGGTCTACCTTAAATTCCACAGAATACTGAGTAGACATCAACTCATTGAGTTTGAGGTAAGCTGTTAAATCTTTTCTATCATCAGCTAAGTCATTTTTTTACACAAGACTTTTATACCATTGCATTGAAAAGCTCTGTGTTCTTGGAAATCTCTGTCCTGAAACTGCTGAAGAAGCAGTGGCAATGGTTCCTTTTCTCAAGGTACAATAAAGAACATTCTAACCATTTTTATTTTGTGGAATAGCTTTTTTGTAGACAAAAGGAAGAGCTTACAGTGAGTAAGCAATTGAGAAGATGCTCAATGATCTCTCCCTTGTCAAGAGATTCAAATAGTGCAAAAAATCTCGAGATCTAAGATTTTAAACATATGTCAGGTTGTATTATTCTCTTTTTAGCTGATGATGTGTGTTTGGAGTTAAATTATTAAGAAAGGCAGTGACAGATTAGGGATGTGAGCAATCCATATACTAAATAATCATGTACACTGTGTTATACCATATTGATCAAATATATGATTCAATTTGCAATATAAAATTTGCAATATAAAATGTTTTTAAAAAAGATTGGGAAAACTGTTTTTTTAGAGCAAAAAAATAGTAACTATGTCCCTTTACACTAATCTATATTTTGTGTCATATTTTCCTATAATACCCTTTAATATTTATGAAAATAATTTTAATAAATAGTTTTAGAAACAAAAAAAATTTGGAAAATTGTAATATTTGTTAAAATACATATATGAACTTAATGGTATATTTTCCAGTTATAAAAAAGTTAAAATTATAAATTTCAGATTATGTTCTAAAAAAAGTAGAAATGACATTCTACGAAGTAGAAAACGAAATCTACTTTTTT
>NC_027749.1:18719758-18732757 GCF_000695525.1 Brassica oleracea var. oleracea | reverse complement strand
CCCCCCCCCTCTTTTGTTATTATAAACTACATAACTTAACAAACAAATCACTCCACATCACTTCCTATAACATTTTTTTAAGTATTACAATACATTCTAATTGTCAATAACCCCGCGGGGCTCTGCTACTAGTTTATAGAATGCCCCAACACCAAAACAAAATATAATGGAAAAAAGCGTGTGCCTCCGAGTAATTAAGTCTCTACATCCATCCCTGATAATAACTTAATAAAATTTTATTAATACTTTAAAATAACATACTATATAAATCTACAAAAATTAAGCCATAAATATTAATTATCAGTGAAGCCGATGAAATAAAACCCCTTTTCATCAAAGTCTTAATTGCATTGTGTGAATTTTCTCTTCATCCGAGTTCATAGTGATACATATTAACAAAATCAACAATAATTAAAAATATTTTTCTATTTAACTAAGATTTTATAAACTGAAAGTAATAAATTATATATTTCTAGTAAAAGCTGGATTTTTTTAATTATAACGGCAAGAGATTGTATTTTTTGAACTCATATTTTTTCATCGATAAGATGATTCGGTGACATAGAAGAGAAGAAAACTTCTTTAGAAAAATAATAAATAAAAAACATTCAATGACTATTATTAGTAAAGTAAACATAAGATGAAGAAAACTATAAATTATTGCTTAAATTTGATAATATTCGTTAATAATAAATATCGTTGAATATAATGAAAATATTTATTAAATAATCACTAAAAATGAAACTAACAATTCAAAAATTTACTTATTAACACTAATGACTCAAGCTAAATCATATTGTGAAATAAATATTTTTTTTTCTATCTTATGAATAAGTAAATATGTTTCTAACTATGAAAAAAGGTTCAAAAGCACAAGTTTCTATCTATCTTTTTTTTTTTGAACAAGTAAATATGTTTCATCAAATCTTATGCGACATAGATATCGTGCTTCTTATGTACTCTCCCTCAGGATACCCTTCTCTATACACCGGAAAACACAGGTCTGATGATTCTTTCTTAGTACCAAACGTTAATCTTTAAACATTGTTCAGTCTTTTTTTATGTTCTGCTTTTTTGGGGGTTTGTTTTAGCATTGGGGAAGTCATTGCTAAGTTTGCTCAACTTCCTCCTCAATAAAGGGTAAAGAGGAAGTTGGGAAATCTTGAATTATGTAGTTTTTGTTTAGTCTATTTCTCTTCTCATCTCCTTTTTTTTTTTGTCACATCTTTGCGAACAATCATTAATACTACTCTTTTTGTAACAATACCTCAGGCCTTGAAGAGAACTTTATGAAACTTGACCATGATGTAAATATATCAGGGTTTCTAGACAGAAGATGTGGCTTAATCACATTTATCATGAGATAGCTTTGTTCTTTCGTTTCTCTTTGATCTTATTTATGTTTTGGTAAGTTTTACTAACATGGTTCCTTTACGTTATCTTTTCAGCAAACCAACACTTGAGGTATGTATTATTAGACACAAAGTGTCTCACATCACATCGGTAGTTGGAAGGGAGCCTAAGCAATATATAAGATAGATGGACCACTCTACTTATTACCAATTGGTTTTAGGTTGGAAGCTCATCTAGCTTAACGTGGTATCAGAGCCCGATCCACGCAGCCCAACCCGATCCACATCGATCTGGCCCAAAGTTGGCCCATCGACCCTTGCCGAGCATTTCGAGATTGACGCTCAAAGAACCATGCGTATTAGACACAAAGTGTCCCGCATCGGTAGTTGGAAGGGATCCTAAGCAATATATAAGATAGATGGGTCACTCCACTTATTACCTCTAGCTTAACATGTACAACTATAAGTACTACAATGTTAATAATGAAGCTGAAAAATCTCATAACTCAATTTTTGTTCGCAACTGGGAACTTTTGAGGTCCTAAGCGAAAAAGTCAGGATTCTGCAAACACACTTATCAGAAATAGACACAAGACTAAGGTTCCAAGATCTTCTACGTACTTACAGTAAATGTTATTTGATTTTTGAGCTATAATATGGTTTTTCGATATAGCTATTGGACAGAGGTCGAGAGGATTGACAGCATAGATGATTTGCAGCTACTAGAAAATTCAGTAAGACAGTCTTTGTATCAAATCCGTACTCATAAGGTATAATCCATCACCCATATGATTAGTTAAGGTCTCACTTTACCAAACTTATGCATCAGCATCTTATGTCCACTGAATGCAAAAATCAGGTACAGAATTAGTTTTAAACAGTTAATATCATCTTTGGATATTTATGTACTAAAGCATACGTTTATGCAGATGACGAGTGAAATAGATGTAGATTTTGGAATGGATATGGAGCAACAACTTGAGAATTTCTCATGGGTCCATACAGATGAAAGCATGAATGTTCCTCTAAAACAAGAAGACCCAAATATGCAGTTTTATCATACTTACAGGGACATAACTTGCTCAGCAAGTTCATCTCTTGAAAGTTACTCAGGAATCTTTGGTAAAAGCTCAAATATCAAAAACAGCAATTCAACAATCTCAGCTTCCTAAATGATCCAAAGCTTCAATAACTAGCTGAGTGGAATCTATTAGGAAGTCCCGCAGATTACTACGTTAGCCAGATCTTGGAAGCATCTTATAGGCCTCAGTTTGGAGGAAACTTGGCTTCTTCTGAGACGCTAACGGCTAACTTATCACGTTACCGTCTTTGATGATCCTCTGCTCCCACGGGTAAACAATGGTTTTGCTTATCATTATCTAAATTGCTTCACAGTCATGTCATTGCATGTCTTGTTTTGCTAACTGTTTCTTATCAGTGAACTTAGCTCTACCAAAGCTCAGGTTCAAACATCATCTCAAACTCCCGACAAAACAAGACTTACTCAAGAAGAAAAGGGAAAAGCTAAGATGTATGAAGAAGACTTACCTTGTGCTGTTCTCCAGTCGAAGTGTGACAGCTCAGACTCAAGTGATCAACGGTCACAAAGAGTTAGTCTTTCCCAAAAGAAGCTTGAGGACAAAACACTACTCAAGACTGGTACGGATAGAGCGTTTTGTCTAAAGCTGTCCAATGCATTCTCAGCCCTCGATTGTGAAGCTGATACTGGATGAAGCCATCTGTCTCAGCTTAGGGCTTTCACTTGCTTTCTCTTCTTTGTATAGATATGCAACTCTTGTAAGAGAACAGCCTCCATGCTGAAATAAACAAAAGATTGAAACTTTATCTTCTTTGTTCTGTGTGTGATATTGAGGTTTCTTATATTTCTGACATATCTAAACATCCAGCCGCCAAACTTATAAGCAGCTCCGGAAAAACACGAAGCGTTGATCCGAGAAAACGCGCCTTTTATTTGAGCAGTCACGAGAATGCGGATGAAGCTAAGATTGATAAGTTACAGGGAAACCAAAAAAAAAAAATCAACAAATATATATGATACCATATTAAGTTGCTTGTAACTTACGAGATTATCCAAAATGCATAATGAAAATTTTATTTTTTTTATTCTTGTGTATTTTGTTGACCTACCTTGATAGTTGATACTCCTGCACATAACTTCTTTTGACGGTTATTCATATTGACCCTAAGCAATGTGATTTTAGGCGCTTACATCAGGGGTTTTTTTGGAAGACAAAGACGCAAGATGTGGCCTTTATCCGCAGAGACCGAGTATTCTATATCGTTCAACATGTTTAGAATTCGAATGGATATGCAAACTGCTTTTGGTGAACCGCATAATAAATCTATAAATATGTTCTTTGATAATCAAGATACGCTTCACATTGCAGCTAACTCCGTATTTCACAAACGAACTAAACATATCGAAAGAATTGTCACTATATCTAAAACTACATAGTTAAAGGTGAATTTACATCATACGTTCATACATCGGCACAAATGGTGACATATGTACAAAAGATTTTGATATACAAGCATTCAGATATCTTTGTGGCAAGTTGAATATTTGTTATTTTCATGCGCCAATTTCAAAAAGAGTATTATAACTTTTTGTAAATATTACATTTTACATGTATTTTTTTATTTATATCTCAAACTTCGTAATTATTCTAAGATGTATATCTACTCTCGTAAGTCACTTAATCAAGTGAGCCGTTCTATTCACATCTTTGACACCTCAGATGCATAAGCAATACAGGTATACTAAAAACTGGTCGGAAATAAGACCTATCATTAACCCCACTCTTTTAAGTAGGGTTCTTAGTTTCGGCTAAGAGGCGGTTTTTAGTTTTTCTTATATTTTTACTAAGAAAAATTAAGACCCGTCTCTTAAATAAATGATATAAGAACCATCTTTTAGCCGGAAAATATAAAAAAATGTCAAATCATGAGTTAAGAACTCCGGCTAAGAGACCGGTATTAATGATGCCTTAATGTTTCTGATGGGTCAGTTATCTAGGTTAGTTTGAACAGTAGATGGATATATCGTGTCTTGTTCTATAAATATTTTTTTTAATCAAAAAGAAAAGACAATTAAAAGAAATACTACTAAAGAATTTGATTTTCATAGCAAATGAAAATATATTAACTATGCTTTCACTTGCAGTTGAAGTGAATTATTTTATAGAATTTCCAATATATATGCTGGGCGTGAACATAATAAACAAATATATACCTATTATTTTTTCCACTCTATATAATACATATGGTGATTTACGACACACAAACTGAAAAAATAACAATCTCAAATATTCCGTACTTTTAAAAATTGAAAATTTACAACATAGATGATGATGACTTAACGACGTTAATACAATCTACCAATTCTTGAAAGGTGAAACTCTCCCTCTCGCTTCAAGAGGGGATACAAACACGATAAATGTACTACTAGCGGGTGGTCCTTAATTCCACCTCTGCATCAATAAAACTTATTAAAAAAAACCTTACCAATAATAGAAAGGTCCGAAAAGGAAACGTCATCAAGGCTTTGTGGAAAATCAAGCACTCGAAGCACCACTTCTTTTTAGGTAAGAACGGACCAAATTACTAATATGCCCCCTCTCCAATCTTTCTACTACATACAACACCACACGAACCACTAGTTTTCACTTGGTCAAATGATATGAGAATTTTTACCAAATCACCCCTTCCTAGCGTATCTGTGCGCCGGTGAAGGTCTGGCCGAAGGACCAACGAGCGGAAGCGACGTTGTTAGAAACGATGGTTCGACCATCGCTGGTTGTGACTTTGAAAGAGAGAGCTTGTCCATTTAGGTAAGAGTTACTCTGCCAGTTTTGTCCCCAGTTTCTCGACATGGCTTGCCATCCTGTTCTCGACCCTTTAACCCACGCCGAGTGAACATCTCCGGCTCCTCCCACATTAGTAATCAGAACAAGGTTGAAGTAAGAATGTCCATTGATAGTAAACCTTATGCCTCCCCTTCTCACGCAAGACACTCTGCAAAACCAAAAATCAAAAGCAGAGTAAGTTTCTAAACACCTCCTCTGTTTTCGAAAAGCAAAAAAAAAAAAAAATTGAAGAAAAAGGTTACCTTCTGTAGGCGACGGGGACAATGCCAGCTTTGTATTGAGCGATGCGTTGAAACACGGGCTGAGAGAGATCGAAATGCTGCTGAGGAGGATTACACCAACCTCCTGCGTTGTTCGGTAACGCGTTGTTAGGAGGGCAGAAGTTAGTCGCTGTGACGACGATTGAGCCAGGGAGACACCATTTTCCATCGTTTTGGCATCGTATCTCGAAGCAAGCACCGCAGCTTAATCCGTTGTTGAACAGAGCCGTGCTCAGCGCTGCCGTGTTTGTTCCATACCCTTGGCTGTAAAGGTTTCCGTACCCGCAAGCACCTCCCATTGTGCCGGAGGCATCACCACCACCGTAGAACGTGGCGTGTGCGTTTACCCAACCGCCACCGTATCCATTCACACGTGACGTCATTACTGCGAGAACAACCATAATCAAGAAGCTGACGAGACCCATCTTGTTATCTTTTTATAAACCTGCACATAGGTAGTAAGATTGATAAGTTTATACTATTATTCTAAAAGAAGATGAAAGTAGCTAAAACTAGTAATGGGCTTGTGTGTGAGACAGAGGAGATGATTACTTATAGAAGCTTTGATCTTTCTTCCTTCCTTAAAGAGGTGATGATTATGAGAATCTGTTGTTTGGTTTAGAATTGGATACAACAGAGGAGGCGGGTGGTTCATTATATATAAGATTTGATGTTTTAGAAGAATTTTTTTTGTTCCAGACTATTTAACGTTTTAAAATTTATTAATAATTAATGCAAGATAACCAATGATTTTGATGTTTCAGAAGAATTTTTTTTTTGTTCCAGACTATTTAACGTTTTAAAATTTATTAATAATTAATGCAAGATAACCAATGATATTATAGTTTCTATTTTGCTATTGGTTGAACTGTGGTAAGGTTAACACATATTTTTGTTTAGAAAATTAAATGTATCATAATCTGTACATAATAGGAATAATAGGAAAAACGTCAAATATAAAAAAAAACGGAGTGAGTACTATTATATTTTCATCTTTATTTTCTTCTCAATTAAAAACAAGGCCAAGACTCATAATGCAATTTCTTTTTAGATTTTCCCATATATATTATAAATTGAGCTTATTAAATGTAATATTAATGAATGAATTACACAATTAGAAGAATTACTTTATTATTGGGACCAAAAACCGTTGAAGTCTTAATATTTAATGGCATGAAAAAAACAAAGAGTCAAAGACACATGTAGGCCTGCAGGTTTGGGTCGGGTTGTTCGAAATGCGGATAGTTCGGTTCGACCAAAATCTTGCTGAATTGAATCGAATTTTATTGGTTCGGTATGGTATTCACGTAGTTCGGTTTAAAGTTTTTTTACCAAAACTAACCAAATTTTTTGATTATATTTTGGTTAAAATTTAGTTAAATTCGGGTAATTCCGGTTAGTTAGTTTTTTCAAAGTTTTGATTAACTCGGTTAGTTTTGTTCAAAATATGGTTAACAAAAAAAATTAGAAAACCAAACTAACCAATTATCGAACCAAGATTATTTTTTTAGAAACCTTTCAAATTGAACCGAATTCACAAGCTAACCGAAATTTTGTTTTGGTTTGGTTCGGCAAGTTGGGTTCGATTTAAACCGCAGTTCCGCAGGCCTAGACACAGGTGAGATACAAGAACTATTTTTCAGGCGCCTTCAAACAGTTATACACACAAATTTTTACTTGGAAATTATATATTAATTTTCCAATAAACAATTGAGGAAATTAACAATATCCTATATTTGGTCGTCGAAAAATTGTATTTGGTACCCTTGATGCAAATAGTTGTGATTTAAAACTGACTTGAATGATAAATGAAAGTAAAGAAAAGCAAGAAAATAAAATAAAGACAGAAATTTCAAGTTGGAATTCAAGTGGGTCACAGTGGGCTGCTTTGAGTTAGATTGTTACACGAGACGTATAGCTTTGTCGTTCGTTTATCTCAATCAATATTTCGATCAACTCGTAATTATATTTAGGGAAAATCGGGAAAAAGAGACACTTTCGACTTTTGTTTATCTAAATAGGATTTTTGATAGTTTTGATCATTTTGTACAGGTTTTATCCTTTTGTAATGAAAAAAATAGTAAACTAAGTTTTAAAAATATAAAAAAATATGTAAGCCTTTGGAAACATTAGTATGATTATTTATATGTTTAAATTTTATTTTTAAAAATAGTGAAATCATATTTTATTTTATTTTCTAGCACGGATATAATATTAGTTCTAGTCATCTACTTAGTCTAGAAATTGGATAGTAAGTATTACACATGGATTTATCCTGGGTAGAGAATACAAACAAAACTTTCTTCAATATTCTATCCTAGCTAGATTTTCGTCAGGTAATATTCTAACAAGATATCTTTAGTCTACTTAAAGTTTTATTACAACTTCTAACCTCGACTCTGTGAATTACCTTCTTTTTTATATGTGTCATAACATTTTCTGCCTTTTACGTTATCAAATGCGTAAGGAAGAATAAACCTCCCACCCCCTCTTCAGCACTCTGATATACGTACATTACATATTATAGGCAAATCACGAAAAAATATGGAAACTTTCATATTTCGATAAATATCTTTCCTAAATCTAAACTAAATCTACCCTAAATCTCTCATATCTAAACTATATATTTCTTTCTCCTCCCACGATCTTTCTCTCCTTCGTTATTTGTCTCTCTCTCTCTTCTTAATGGACCATATATTTCTACTACATCATTTGGTTCCTATCAATGTTTTTAAACCCGACTCAGACACTGAACCGAACGATTTACCGGGTCGTTGGGTCACTGGGTCGACCGCGGGCGAACCGCGGGTTAATAAATGAATTAATTTTATTATATAATAATATATCAGCTATGTAAATAAAAATATAGAAACTAAAGTTTAATATTTTCTAAATGTTTTTATAAACATAAAATAATAGTTTGGATGTGTATATTTTTATGTTTAGTAACATTTAGAAAATACTTAACGTTACTTTCTATATTTTTATTTTCATTAGATATACAAAATATCAAAAAATAGTTTAGACTATTTATAATTTTTTCTAACAAGGTAAGAGTTATGGCATCTAAAAAAATCAAGACATAAAATTTATAAATATTTAAATGTTTAATGTGAATAATAAATTAAATTTCAAATACAAAATAAACCAAAAGTAAAAAATCATTATAAAAAATTATCAATAACGGAAATAAACTAACACCAAATCACATCAACTAATTTTGGTTCTCTCTACCATTGTTCACTTTTATTTTCTTCAAGTGGCATAGTGAAATCTTCATTAAAATCTAAAAATCACAAATATAAAACTGAAAAGGAAAAACCTAACTTTTTTTGTCGGTATTTTCACTTCTTAATTAGAAATTTAGAATCTAAAACATAATCTAAAAACATAATTAAAAATTGAAAATGAAGTAAAAGTTATTTATTGGTTCAACCAGTGGTTCAACCGGTATCGGGTTCCGGGTTCTATTGGGGTTTTGTGGGTTTTTGTGGGTTTTTGCGGGTTTCTAAATATTGGGTTTTTTCACAAAACCCAAACCGGATTTTTTCAGGGTTGCCGAGTTTACCGGTTCAACCGCGGGTCCGGGTCGGGTTTCAAAACACTGGTTCCTATACAACAAAATACGATATGATTAAAGAAGCAATATTGTTCGCCATTAAGTTGACCCAAAATTTTCCCAAAATATGATCTGCAAAGAATCTGTCAGCATTGATACTACAAAGTCGCTAAAGGCTTTGGTACAACATTCTATTGAATTCATAACTCCCCTCTGATTCCAACATAAAAGACTCGTATTGTCTAGTGTCCCCGTATATTATTATTTCAATATCTTATAATGAATTTTAGGCTCATACAAAGAAACCAAACAGACACACCAACAATAATAAAAAAATATTGACCCAAAAACTATCCATAGAGCTTATTAAAAGACAAAACAATAAAAAACTATATGTTCTCCATAACCGCATGTGCTCCATAATCGTGACCCAATCCGTTCCCATTACAGTAGACTCGTTGAGGTATGAGGAAATCTCATGCGAGTGAGGAAACCGTCTGTTGTGTGCCATAAGTATATGCTTTGAATCAATCCACCTTCCATGATCTGAAGTCCATATATAGACCTCACTTTTTAACAAATTCCCAAAGTCTTGAATAGATGGAGAAGACCATCTAGCTTGATCTTTATAGTCATCTCTGTTAGTAGCACCATGCCCCTTCTGTTCTACTACTATCCCTCTTTTTTATCCTTTTTTTCCCCTCATATAAAGGTCCTGTAAACAAAAACAGAGATTCCTGATGTTCCTTGTAATGCAAGAAACCTATGGGAAGATGTTTATAAAGCGATTGATTGCGCTAGGCATTTAGTTTACATCGCAGGATGGGCATTAAACCCTAACCTCATTCTCGTACGTGACGAAGAGACGGAGATTCCACACGCAGTGGGAGTCATGATCCCCAAACCATTTTGATCCCCAAAAACAATTCCTTAGATCATATTCCAAATCAAATCCTATCATATCTCCCTTTGCACAAGTAAAGAGACACAAACCTTGACAACCTTGACAACCTTGACACAAACCATTATTAATCGTATCCCACTTATACTCCCATAACTCAATCCCCTGCAGATAGCATCCTGAAGATATGTCCTTAGTGGCATGGATCTCGTTGTGTATATCCCTTTGAAACAATCGATTGTCCCAATTCTCCGAGTACCAAAATCTCCCCTCAAGAGATTTAGATTTCTCCTGATATCCATCTCTAAATCGGACCGTTCCCTGAACATCCGTTGATGATAAATCCATGTCGAAACCTCCTTAAACCCTTCTCGATCACCAAAACGAGGTTAGAGACGAAGAAATGATTGACGGAACACCGATGAAGAACAAAGATTATCTCCAAGAACCCTAAATCTCCATGGATGGCGAGAATAACAACCACGGCTAAGATAAGATTAAAAAGTATTAGAATAACCCAATACTCTTTAACCGTATTTTTTTTACCTTTTGTTTTCATTTTTTTACCTTTTTAATTAATATTAAATCAATTACGGAAATTATAATTTATACTTAAATTCATATTAATTGGTTAATTATAAAGGCATTATGGTATTAACAAGAAATAAAATCCTATTTTCCTAAAAAAAAGTTCAAAAAGTCTTATTGAGACAAATCTAAGTTGAAAATGTTTTTTTTCCCCAATTTTCCGTTATATTTATCTTCAGAAATTATCAAAACTACGATCAATGCAGTCGTGTCTGTCTTATGTGAAAAAAACGTCGCTGACGTACATTAAATTTAATTAGTTAAAATTGCTCCAAAAAAAAAAAAAAAACTAATGTGTCCGGTTATGAAGTATCTAACTTGTAAGGAGCTTGCTCGGTGTTTCTGCGGAAGTATGTACTAGGGTTAGATAGAATCTAGATTTTGAGATGACATTTTACTTTGAGCATCGAAAAAATAAATGCAGATCTTAAATATAATAAGGTGAACATGTTCAGCGGCAGAAATCTACGACCAGGTTTCCGTAATTGCACTCCATACATGGGTCCAAAAACAATTCATGGACGGTCGGTCATTTTGCTAGTTCCCCGATGTATGAAATAATCATTTTATAATTAGTAAATACGATTTACTTTTCTACCTACGTGTTTAAGTTATTATATAATAGTGATAAATTTATGTACATATTGGTTATTTAATTTTAGTTATTCAATTTTTCCCCTCGGACCTAAAAACAAAATTGCTATTATATAGATGATAAAACAAAACATATGTATAAATAAATTATCATGTAAAAGCAAAAAAAAAGAAAAAAAATGAAAACAGAGATAGCCCCGCTGTTTCAAGCTACCGTAGTAACAACATCTATTGATAGATGAGCAGAAGAAAGTTGACACGAATCCATCCTCTTTCAATTGTTTATTAATGTTGAATGGTTTTCATCTACGAATGAATAGAGTAACGCCAACAATCGCCTCACTTTCCAAAATTTAAACATGTATTAAAAACATGTATGCATGCTTAGTATCAAATTATCAATCTATTCATTTGATTGGAATTATGTACAAAAAATAAAATGTGGTTTATAGCGTCGTTGTTCTATTTCTTTCTTCAAGTCTTGCATAGAAAATGTGTAAATAGATATGAGGGAAAACATAAGTGGGAGGAACTGAAGAAGTCTATAAGACCAACTCTAATGAGACACCAAAACACCAAATGATTTCATCTCCAATAGGAAACCAAAAATGACACCATCTCACCAAATTTGGTATAGAATGAATAGTGTTACGCCAAATTTAGTATAACACAATTCATCACACCAAATATTAAATATTCACATTTATTATGTTTCATTTAAGATATAATTCAATTATTATTATTAATCAGTTCAAATTTGTAATTACACATAAATATATTATATTATTTGTATTTTTAAATTATTTTTACATGATTAAAATATTTTTTTATTTTATTTTCAAATAAGAGATCTTTTATTATCATTTTCTTTATATTGTAAAAAAATAAAATATCATAAAAAATTATATTATATTTTATTTTCAAATAAGAAATCACTAAATTATTATTATCATTTACTTTATTTTATAATGTATTTTTATTTTAAAATATTTACTTTATTTTATAATGCATTTTAATTTTAAAATATTGATTATAATCTTTATTCAAGTTATATTTAATTAGTAATAAAAAATTAATAATATTACATTATTGTAATGTTAGATTTAATAGTAAATAATTAAAACTTTATGTAAAACTATTTCACCAAACAATAAAATAACATTCTTATTTTTTATTTTATAATATAATTAAGCTTGTATTACTAACTAATAAAAAAAATATTAAAATAAACATATTATATGTTACGTGCTTTTCATAATTAATAGTTTGTTAAACCAAAAATATAAATGTAAATAAATTTGATAAACATATAATTAGAAAATTGACAAACATAATATCTAAGTGTGATAAAATAATTATTTATTAATTTCAAATAATAAAAATATAAAAATTATTAAAACTGAAAACATCAAATAATATTAATATTAATATTATTTTTGGTGTAATATTTGGTTTCATGGTTAGAGATGATAAAAAAAATTTAACACCAAAACATCAAATCTATATTATAATAGATCAGTTTTTGCTCACTCCTCAGCGCGCCACGTCATTGTTTCGTGGGTCCCACTTTTAAAAAGTGTAAAAAAATGTCAAGCCTAAGGCTCGAACCCGGGTTATTGAGATATAAACACCAACATTTATACCACTAAGCTAACTGATACCTCTGTACATTGATGGCCGAACCTAATATATATTTATGAAGGTCGGAAGCCCTTGCTTCTTCGGCTTCCTCTGAGGGTCGGACCTACAAGTGTGTTATGGGTTTCATTTTTAAATGTGAATCACGTTATATGAAAAAAAACTTAAGTTTGCAACAATTATGGTTTTCCTATATTGTAAACTGTTGTAGTTTAATATG
>NC_027749.1:18711888-18719017 GCF_000695525.1 Brassica oleracea var. oleracea | reverse complement strand
GAAAGAATCAGAAAATATGTGTTGGTGGGAGGTTAATCAAGGGAATACTTCAGAGAAGTGAGATGGCCTAACCAGACTTCATCTTTTGTACAGCCTGAGCAAAGAGTGGAACCCACAAATCACGAGAGAAGAAAAAACAAAATATGAAATTAACATATTCAGATCTTCTCTCTTGCATGTCTAACATCTGGCGCCGACGAAACTTAACACCCACGGCAGACGAAGCTGATGCAAGTTAACCTCTCATCAATCATGCTTAAAATCAATCTACGCTTTTCAATCTCACAAACTAAGAAACAATTTTACCTACATGAATCGGGAAATTAGTGCTCACATTCCCGACATAGAGAAAAAAAAAAGAGTTGAAGTCCTAACAGTTTTTTCAGTATTAGACTAAACCACAGATTCAAGGCCCAGTTATTTTGAAACCCTAACATTTTAAATCCAAATTTATTATTTTTTCCATGCACTATTTGATTTATATACAAACAACTACCTAAGTAAACACTAACAAGTTCCATCACCCTCAACTTTGAACATATAAGATATAAAAATATCAACATGACTTCGTCGTTCATTCTTATGTCAAACTCATCAACCTATGTAATATCCAAAGTCTCATCAATCACATTATAGACAAAAAAACAATAAAATCCCGTAAACAAAACTATACAATACACCTATAATGTAGCCGACTCCGCGCTTGCGCGGAGACTATGCACCTAGTTTGTTATAATTTTAACACCAAATTTGCTATGATGGTTGGAGATGCCCTAACATCTGATATGTTTAGCTAAATCGTCTGCATAAAGAGAGTCTTGAATATTAATGCATACTGAAATTTTTAGATAAATTAGATCTGCATATCGATAATTACGTTTTCCAAAGTATTCATAAGATAGGTTTGAATATTTCTATAAAGACGAAAAACAAGACCACCTTGAGTCGACTTTGGATTTGGTTGACTTCGCAATAGCTAATTTTGCAGTAAAAAGCGTTTGACCAACTAGTGAAAATAAGGAAAAATCATGTCGCTGAATTATCCCTGCTTACACACCTAGATAAATGGCATCGACAGCAACAACAATCAATCATAAAAACATAGAAGATTGTTGTGTGAAAATTTTATTTGCTTAATATATGAATGTGGATTTGTATTTGTAATGTGCTAATATACAACTTATATATGCATATAAATCGACGTAGAAACTTCTTATTCTTTAGTTTTGAGAAAAGGAAATAAATTATTTTTAAGTTTTTTGAAAAAGGAGAAATTATTTCCGAAATCTATTATAATGTTATGTCCTTATATATCATCATAATGTGTATTTATCTTAGTCAGATGTAAACCAGACAACCACCCTTTGCGCATGTTTGTCTGCGTGTATAAGAATATTGATAACATTAAGCGTGATGGTAGGAGAAGGGCAAATTGGTAAATATTGAATGAATGTTTAAAGTAAGCAAGAGCAGCTGTTGAAGTATATGACCATACCTGATTTTAACGACCATTGATCAAAAAAGAAAACGACCATTGACAAACTCTCTGTCTGAGATATCTCTTTATATTCAACTCTCTTTTTATTTTTGGTAAACAAAAATAGAGTATTTACCTCTGTTTTATGTTAATAAAGTTATATTTAACCGTTTTAAGTTGATAAAGTTAAGTATTATTATTTCTTCAATATTATTTTCAGCCATCGGAAAGTTTTCCTAAAATTTCACTTTCACGTTCTGATATAACCTTTGGAGTATTATATTTCGTCAGAGGTTCAGCTTTTACTTGTTGGGTTATGTTAAACATCTAAATGTTAATGATGTATAAATGATTGAGTTAATAGTTAGTGAAAAGTGGGTAGTACGTAGAATTTAACAAAATGGTGATCCAATGGTTTAAAATTAATCATATGAATCACATTTATAGGTTAGTATATCACTGGAGATGCTGAATAGATACTTAAACAGTAAGAAATTTTAAACTTAATTAGAAAAAATATTAAACTTAATTAAAATTTGAAAAAAGCAAAGCCGATTCAAAATTCAAAAATATAATGGTCTACATATCTATAATATCCGAAATATTAAAAACAAATATCTAAAAGCTGAACCAAAACATTAAACGATACTTAATTCTATATCTAAAATATTCAAAAACCAAAAAAACTGGGTACTTCAAAAAATTTTGGGGACACCTAATTTATTTAAAAGGGTTTGAAATTTTTTTTGATGCAGATGCGTCCACTTTATATTTCTTTTTTCTTTTACACTATTACGTAATGTGCAATAACTTTATACTGAAATGACTTCTAAAATAGGCAAAGCGCATTACGCATCTTAATTAACTAACATTTGTTTAAAACAAGACGTTGCAAAGAAGTAGTATAAAAAATAAATAGGTTGTCGTTTGTCATCTATACTATTAAATCAGAATCCTCATGAGATTATAGCCTTAATTTTTGGAGTTATTTACAAATTTGCACTCATCTTTTTTTGAATAATTTTAATTATTTGTCATTTATATTTTCAACCAATTAAAAACACATGCTTATTTTATAGTAACTTGATACCAGTATAGACTTCGATCAAGATATTAGTATCAATATTTCCTAAACTAAATGATTCTTATGCTATAATATATTTGTCCATTAAATGGTTCAAAAATTGGTCAATCTACTATTATAAATAAAACCATTACTATCGTAATTCACATCACCATTAGCTATCTATACATTTACAAACAGTTTATTTTTCAAATGCATACATTATATATATAACTAAGATACTAGCCCAATATATAAATGCATACATTATACATAACTAAGATACTAGCCCAATCTATAATGTCTATTAATCGAAGCTAATATATAATGTATGCTTTTCAGGTATAACATAACCCATTTTGTTAAACCCGTTGCATTTTATTCATTTTAAGTTTACAATAATTTTTGTAAAAAAATAGAAACACTGCATAATTAAATTTACTGATTATAAATATACCACTTTATAAATCCATTCTCAGATTCTATCACTATTTTATAAACATAAACAATATTTTTTAAAGAAATTACAAAACGACCAATCAGCATAACTATATTAGCACAATTACTAGTATTCTTATATGAACAATAATAAGAGCTTGAAAGCCGTCTTTTCAAAAAAAAAAAACAACAATAAGAGCTACAGAATCCACATTGTATCCAGACTTTATGTACGTGTAAAAACTGAGAATGTAACAATTTTATTTACGTAGAAAGATACCTGACATTATAGAATAATATCATCAAGACCATTCCATTAGTTCCGTAGTATATATATAAGTCAACCAAGCTATTCAAATGTAGAAAATTAAAAACGAATAAAGAAATTTAAGACTCGCAGTCATGTAGACTATAGAGTAGTTCTTTTGATGAAATTATATACTTTATTAGTAAAACATGTGAATTTCTCAAAAAAAAAATGTTAATTTTACTTTTGGAAACGTGGATGACGTTATCACCATTGGGGTGACCATGTGGGATGTATCAAATCTTAGTGAAGGATTCATGTGCTCAAGTCATAATTATGTAAAGTCGTAAATGGTTATGGCTCTTTAATCTGATCGATTAGCTATTTATTGCTGCCAAAAAAATATTAGCAATTCACTGATACAAAACCTTCCCGATTGGTTTTTTCAAAATATTATTTGTACTGAATTATTTTTTGTACTGTTTAAAAACATAGAGAACAAAATAAATAAGAATTGTTTGAAATCATAGATATCAGTATTAAAAAAAAGAAATATAGTATTTTTTTGGTAATTTTATTAATATAATTATATTAATTATATTTTCATATTTCACTTAATTTAACAATTTCATTAATTATAGTACTTTAACAATACATCATATCATTAATTATATTATCATAATAATAATAGTGTATATTTTTATTTATTAGTTAATCAATATTAACTTTATGCCAATTATAAAATCAAATATGTAAAATACGTGGGTTTTGCATATGGTTAAACGTTCGGTTTAGTTCGCTTTATTAAAACTTTTTTTTTTAACTTTAGTTTCAATCGGTAGAAAATTGTGTAGTCAAAATCATAACTCAAAGACATGTTTTTGTGAATAAAATAATAACTTAAATCATAATAATGAAGAAGTATTACATTTATCGTCACTTAATTTTTCACTACATAAAATTATTTTACTAAATAAAAATCTTTTTATATTTCATTTAATTTAGCCAAACACATAAAAAGAGTCATTTTTATTAGTCTATAAAATTAGTTAGGCATGAACATTGACTATTCATTCAAGCACTAGTTGGTTTTTCCGGGTATCGTTATTATTATTTTTTTGAAATTAGGCTCCACTTGAATATTATAAATTTATGTGTGAGTTTTGAACTGGATCCTTCTGGGTTTGGATGAGTTTGGTTATGATGTAAATGAACCTAAAAATATCTAAATAACAAATGTATCTGAAAAGGATTCGGATATTTGTTCAAAAATAACCATATTACCCGATTCGGTCCAGGTCTTTTGAATAAAATTAGTTATATTACGACTGATCTAAAATATATAATACTAATTATGAAAACCAAATATCAATGTATAAAAATGTAAAAACCAATACCCGCGCGGCTGTCTCGATGAGTCTCTAGTTTCTCTTATTAATGTTAATATTCCTTATATCTGAAAAAGTGTCATTTTAATATATTTTTTTTGTTAAACAAAAATGTTATTTATAATTTTAATTCAATTTTCAGCTTAATTTTAATTACAAATGCATTAATTTTAGGGAAATTCTCTCAAATAGTATTTTAAATTTTTGTGACAAAAATAGTCTTTTTTTATTTTGAAAATTTTAATATATATATATATATATATATATATATATATATATATTTTTTAATTTGAAACTCTATCCTCAAAACCCCACCTCTTAACTATAAACCTTGAGTCTAGATGTATTTTTACCTTTTAATAAAATTTCTTTTGGTCATTTTCCTTATTAAAGACTATTTTTGTAAAGAAAAACTAAAAATGGCTATCTTAAAAAAAAATTCTTAATGTCTACATAATTTTATTTATCTCAAATACTATTGGTTGAACATGTGTAATGAGCATAAACTTAATGTATTTCAATCATTTTTTTTAATTTGTGTGAAAAATGTTAAAGTGACATTCTTTGCAAGACGGAGGGAATATTGATTAATTTGTAAATGGAGAAGGATGATTTACGTATGTGAGCCATTTGTTGTGGATAGATACGTATGTGAACTTGTAGTTTGTTAGTTTATGAGTTGTCTGTTTGATTATACCATTTCGAACCATCTCACAGAATTCCACACCTAACCAGTTTTACTTTTACCAAATTGAAGATCTATAGTAAATATTTCATCATTTAATCATCATAATTTTTAATAGATTGTTTTCTTTAGATCTAAAACTATAAAAACTATAGCTCCGAAAACTCATCAATATATTACGGACGCAGAATATAAAGGCGGATCGTCTAGTACGCAGTGCAAGAAAGCAACCGTCGTTTGTTGTCTATATGTATGCAGAGATACCAGTTTGGTTTATAGAGTTTATATGATATAGAGTCTGTTTTGTTGCTAACCAAAAAAAAACTATAGAAACATTAAAAATTTTATTTCGTAATATAAAGATATTAATGAACTATCAAACGACTTCCACAATTTTAAACGTTATTCTATAATATTTTTTGTGTCGTTACTACGAAAGATCCATCGCATATATACTATTATCACTGCCTCAAGAATGATACAAAGACAAATATCTATCTTTATCTGTAGTTGTGGAGTTCACCATCATTATATATACAATAATATTTTCCCATATCTACAGCATTTCAATGAAAAATGATCAAACTACATTTTTGGTTCAAATTTTAATAGAAATATATACCAATTTTTTGTTCAATAATAAAAATAAAACATATATATCAATTTGTTTATTTTCTGTCTCAGCATCCCTTCTTACCAATATTATTTAATTTCTTATCAGTCTCATCCACATTCGCTTATACTAATCTTTATATATAAAGTTAGTTTTTTCTACAAGTGGCAAGGGAGTTTGATGACATGTGCCTTTCATATATATATATTTTTTACACTTTAAGTCCTTTTTCTTATAGATTATTGTAATTTAGCGAAGTAATTTCTAATTATGCACTATTTACTCTTTTAATATTAACCATCTTTGTATAAAATTTGATAATTTATTTTATTAGTCACTAAAATTCAAGATGAATAAAAAAAAATTAATTTTAAATATTTTCTATTATTTTTGTTATTTTACCATTTTCTATTATTTTATGAGGAGAAGATTCATGACAAGGAAAAAGAGAAGCATGACGAGCAAAGCCAAGATAAACTTATGTATGCAGACTCCCAATCACAACTCCCAATCACAACAGGAGAGGTATGATTCGGGAAGAGGCGGTCAGTATGGATATCGAGGAAGAGGTCGTGGTAGATTTGGATATTAACAAAACGGATATTATAGGCAAGAGAGAGACGCATCAAAGGTTGAGTGTTACCGATGTGATAAGATAGGTCACTTTGCTCAGAACTGCCCTACAACTTCCATAAATAACCAAACTAATAAGAAAAAACAAGAATACAACACATAATCTAAACCTACAACTTTCACAACCAAAAAAAAAAGAGCCAAATACTATAGTAACACTAACTCAATAAAAGTTTGGAGCTGGAAAAAGATTAACAAAGAAAACTAACTTACCTCATCGTACCAATAATATCATGGATAGAACAAGCAGATGTTAGAAAAGATAAAATGATATTTCTTCTGTTCCAAAATATTTGATGTTTTAACTGTATGCACAAGAATTATGGTATACACTTTTTTTTCTAAAAAAACATTAAAAATATAAACCAAAATTAATTCATCAAATCCTTAAAAATAAATATAAAACATCACTGGTCACACAGTTTTCGATAAAATTTAAATTAATATAAAATATCAAAACATCATCTATTTTGAAACATCATAACATTTCTAAAACATCATCTATTTTGGAACAGAGAGAGTAAAATATAAGACAAAGCATTCCTCCGAGCTCAAAGGAGCGTGATCAAGCACCAACCCAAAAAA
>NC_027749.1:18711322-18711571 GCF_000695525.1 Brassica oleracea var. oleracea | reverse complement strand
CAAAGATAGAAAAGGAGACGAAACAAAATCATCAAACCGTGGAGCCATCCTCGAGCTATGAAAAAGAGCATAGAAGTCAGATCACCAAAAACCAGATATTGAAAACAAAGACGAGCAGAGACTGTCGACGGCAAGTCAATGAGAGGAAGACAACATCAAAGACAACTGAACTCTGACCCAACCCAACGAGATGTAGTTCCTAAAATTAGCCAAAATCTAAAAAAGAAGAGGACCAATATTGACCAAAAC
>NC_027749.1:18700078-18710941 GCF_000695525.1 Brassica oleracea var. oleracea | reverse complement strand
ACAAATTAAAATACAATTCTGACGCTAAAACCATCAATCTTAAAATTAACAAATGCCTAAATGCAAAGTTATTAAAATTCAATATAATTTACATTAGAAGTTCACTTCACCACACAAGTACTATTATGCACACAACAACGCATTATTGAAAAATAAACACATAATATATTAACATATTACCTAATACTACATAACACAATAAAACATCAAATAATTCTCTTTACAAATAAGACTGACCACTTAATTACATCATCCAAAAAATCATATCCAAAAAATCATATCCAAATAATTCTCTTTACAAATAAGACTGACCACTTAATTACACCCTTCTAGTTCTTAATAAATGGAACTGTTATGAATATTAAACAAAATGACCCTTGTAAATATTTCATCATTTAATCATCATAATTTTTAATAGATCATTTTCTTTAGATCTAAAGCTATAGAAACTATAGCTCAGAGCTCATCCATATACCACGGACGCAGGATATAAGGGCGGATTGTCTAGCACACAGTGCAAGAAAGCAACCGTCGTTTGTTGTCCATATGGAAGCAGAGCTATCAGTTTGGTTTACAAAGTCTATATGAATCTGTTTTGTTGCTGACTAAAAAAAAACTATAGGAACATTAAAAATTCTTATTTCCTAATATAAAGACATTAGTGAACTACCAAAAGACTTTCACAATTTTAAACGTTATTCTATAATATTTTTTGTGTCGTTACAGCGAAAGATCCATCGCATATATACTATTATCACTGCCTCAAGAATGATACAAAGACAAATATTTTCTATATTTATCTGTAGTTGTGGAGTTCACCATCATTTATATATTCAATAATATTTCCCATATCTACAGCATTTCAATGAAAAATGATCAAACTACTTTTTTGGTTCAAATTTTAATAGAAATATATATCAATTTTTTGTTCAAAAATAAAAATAAAACATATATATCATTTTTTTTGTAACACAAAACATATATATCAATTTATTTATTTTCTGTCTCAGTATCCCTTCCTACCAATATTATTTAATTTTTTATCAGTTTCATCCACATTCGGTTATACTAATATATATAATAAAGAGGATTCACTGTATCTATATCTATATTATTAAAACTAAAGTACATTTTGCTAATGTTTTCAACATGGATAACAATATAAATGAGAATTGTTTGAAAATATAGATAGCAGTATAAAAAAGAAGTATAATATCTTTTTAGTAATTTCATTAATATAAATACATTAATTGTCTTTCCATATTTCACTATGTTTGACAATTTCATTAATTATATTACCTTAACAATACATCACATCTTTAACTATATTACCATGATAATTATAGTGCATATTTTTATTCGTTAGTTAATCAACATTGACTTTGTGCCAATTATAAAATCAAAAATGTAAAATAAATGGGTTTTACATGGTTCAACGTTCGGGTTAGTTTGTTTTACTAAATTACTTTTTAATTTTAGTTTCAATTGGTGGAAAATTACGTAGACAAAAACATAATTCAATGACATTTTTTTGTAAATAAAATAACAACTTAAATCAAAATAATAAAAATGTATTACATTTATTGTCACTTAAGTTTTTACTCCATATAATTATTTTACTAAATTAAAAATTCTTTCTATTTCACTTTATTTAAACAAACACATATAAATAATTTCTTTATTAGTTTATAAAATCAGTTATGCATGCACATTGGCTCTCCTGTCTCCATTTAGGTACATGTTGTTCTTTTTGAGTAATATTTTTTGAAATTAGGACTCGCTTGAATATTATAAATTTATTTGTGGGTTTTGAATTGGGTCTTTCTGGGTCTACATGAGTTCGGTTTTGATGTATAGAAACCTAAAAATATCTAAAAAACAAATGTATCTGAAGCGGGTTCGTATATTTGTATCAAAAATAACTATATTACCCGATTCGATCCAGGTGTCTTGAATACAATTAGTTATATTACAAATCCTCTAAAATATATAACACTAATTATAAAAAACAAATATCAATATATAAAAATGTAAGAATTACGAATCATCTAAAATATATAACACTAATTATGAAAAACAAACATCAATATATAAAAAATGTGGGTTTTGAGTAGGGTCTTTCTGGGTTTAGATGAGTTCGGTATTGATGTATAGAAATCTAAAAATATTTAAAAACAAATGTATCTGAATCGGGTTCGGATATTTGCACCAAAAATAACCATATTACCCGATTCAGTCAAGGTTTTTTGAATACAATTAGTTATATTATGAATCATCTAAAATATTTAACACTAATTATGAAAAACTAATTTCAATATATAAAAATGTAAGAACCAATATGATGACACATGTCATAGCTGAAATATTGTAATACTTCTCTTTTAATACATAGGAGATTACTATATTCATAATACCACTTTTCATATATAAAAATTACTTTGTTAAGCTGCACGAGCCAGTCATTTTCTCCATCGAGTTCATGTTGAAGCTCGTTATATGTAAGTTTTTTTTTCTTGACTAAAAAGTAGAAATCTCATGTTTATCATTTTCATGTTACCATTATTCATCTTACTATCCCCACTAAAGATATATTTTCATAAACACCTTCTTCATTAAATGGTAAAAGATTATTATATCCTTGTTTTTTTATATATAATAAATAACTAGATGATAATCCGCGGAGTAATTTTTTTTATACTAGTGTTTGTTCATTAAATGGTTTTAGCTGCATTTTGTAACATTACAATTTTTATCGATTGTAACCAGCGAATACAAATTTTAATCTCTTAAATGTATCATCGTTGTTGACAAGTTAACGTATTAGAGTTCATTTTAGTTATTTGTTAAGACCTCATATGCATAAAAGAAAATTAAGTTTTGCAGTTGACACAAATCACCAAAACCAGATAGGCAACGTAGATTGTAAAATGACGAAAGGGGGTTAGGTTTCTGCTCTCAGTTTGTTTACTATTGGCTCTTCATAATTGATTTCATTTTCTATCTCTATAAAATTGTGCTTTCATTCTCGTTTTTGTTTTATTGATATGAGTTCTTTTTTGTAATTTCTTATATGAATTCAGTGAATTACATAAGTGTCAATTTAAAAACATTGACATCTGTAAATATTAGTTACACTCCATAAACATATCTAAGAATCAAATTTTTGAAGAAAATCTCTGGCAAACTCTATTCACAGATTAGTGTTTAAATATAATATATCAAACTGTTATAGAATATAAGTGCAGACTCAAAATAAAAATGTTTGTCTAGTATATATTCACAAGTTCGGTCTAAAATTATCTAATTCTAAAACAACGAAATAAATTACTTATTTATTAACCTACCTTTTTGAGTTTTAGTTATTTAAGAGTATACCGATAATATATATATATATATATATATATATATATATATATATAATATTTTACTATTTTAGTATATGTAAACTATGTATAAACTAAAGAATTTTTTGATTTATTAAATGCTAAACCAGAAAACTTATAATAAAAAGCTCAAATCTCTAGTCTTACAATTATATTTGTTAGATATAATATTAGGGAGAAACAAATATTAGAAGAATGATGAAATCTCTCATTCTTTGAACAAACTAAATAAAAGGTGATTAAAATCTTGTCATGATATTTCATTAAAATTTCTTTGGAAATAAAAATCATGACTAAATTATTAATCTGAAAGAAATAATATATATAATGCTTCCAATATTAAAAATTACTTCTATTTGAAGCACTGTATTTATGGTATCGTCAAGATCAAATATAATATTAGAAACCACCTATTTAAAAATAATTTGTATACATAAAAGTATATACATTAGAGTAAGCACATAAATCAAAGCCAATATTTTTTGTTAATTTATGATCATGTTTTTGTACATAAATTAAAATAATCATTTTATTTACTTTATATGGTAAATAATTAAGCTTTAGTAATATTGACATAGATATATATAGTATATTTTAATATAAATATTTATTATTGACCCTTCCTACTCATATGATTTTATTAACATTTGTATATTTGCTATAATAAAAATTTAAACCGTTAATTACAAAAAAATTAATGTGAGATTTTTCAATACAAATTTCAAAATTATAATATTAAAATCTCAATAATTTTTCACCTCAATTTTTGAAATTAACATATTTATATATATATTCTTATATAGTATGTAATTTAATTTAAATGATATATATATAATATATATGTATGTATATGTATATCTATTAATGAGACTTCATATTCATGTGATTTATAATCATGTATATCCTGATTGAACAAAAAAAAAGTTAAACCATTGATCAAAAAAAAATGGCGTTCCAGACATGCGTCTATCTATTGTGGAAGGAAAGAAATGGGAGGAGGCATCACACATGTTTGCGGACGGTATATCAACTAATCAGAATCATTGACAAAACAGTACGGAACAGGATTACTTCGCTCCGATACAAGGCTGGCCATAAGTTTGAAGGTTTAATGCGTCGTTGGTTTGAAGTTACGGCCTAGTTAATTTCTTCTCGATCTGTAAATCCTTTTGCTATAGTTTGCACTAAAGCTTGTAAAACTCTACTCTTTCTATTCTGATCAATAAATTTCACATTTAATCAAAAAAAAAAAATTCAATGTGGAATTTTTACTATTTTTAGTAATTTATAGTCATTTTAAAAAATTCAAACTATAACATATAAGAAAAAATCTAATTTTTTATATTATATTCTCAATGTGATTGTTTAATTTATTTTAATAATATAAAATTAAAAAAAAAGGATACAAAAATTGTTATCAAATATGTAATATTCGCAATCATTAATTATCATATAAAAGTTAATCATATTAGGTAATTCCGTAGTTTTTATTTAAGGAAAGAACGAATATTATTTTGTATACTACTAATTAATTTGATAGTTAGTGTAATAAAAAATATAATATATATTTATATGGACCAACTTATTTTTCTAAGGATTCTAAAAATCATCCTAGTGATGACACGGAGCTTCAAAAATATGTTGTAATACTCCAGAATTAATATATAGTGGATTATTTAAATAAAAAAGTAAAAAAAAACTATGTTTTCAAGTTATACTTTTTCAAATTCGAACTTTTTTATAATTTTTTTTTTCATTTTTTTTTCAAAATTTATTTTTGAAAAAAAAAAATTATGTTTGAAACTATTTTTAATTTTTTTATATTTTAAGTATTTATTTATATATTTACATATTTATTAAAATCCTAAATTTCACATTTTAAAAAACTCTACACCACCTCTCAATTCTAAACCCTAAATCTAGATTAGTTAACCCTCCAGATATAAATGTGTTTATTCTTCGTTAAAAGTATGGATAAAAATGGTTTAATAAAAAATGATATTATGAAAATGATATTTGCGGTAATTTTCCATAACGGTGAGTGTTTGCATATACCTTTTTAGTTTCATCCGGTTTACGTGAATCTAAACCAATAACTTTTAGAGTGCCCAAAATAGAAGATGTGAACAAATGTGGAAAAAAAAATTAGAAATAGTGAAATTAGAAATAGTGAAACAGCTATTTGAGTAATCGAATCCAGCTTGCCATCACCAAAAAAAAATGACATCACCTAACTTCGTTCATGTGACATGTAAAAATCTACCTAATTTAATTAAGGTTGTGCAACTGAATTTTCTTTCGGCTTTTTGGTGGTTTTCTACCTGTTTCAATAACATTGCGATGTATATATATTATTTCTTACACACATAATCACCATATCTTTTTTTTTTTCATAATCACCATATCAAGAAAAACCGAAAGATAATGTTCGAAATATAAATAAATTAATCTCGCAGATGACTCTAATGTTTTTTGTGATATTGGCTGTAAATCTGTAATATTTTGAAGAGACAAAAAAAGAAGGCACCTCGTAAATCTTTTTAGTTATTTGTACGTAATAATTAATGTGGAATATATGTCTTTGACAAGTCAAACTTTCTTTTGGTATGAACGGTGCCGACGATGGAATGAACGGTGCCGACGATGTCATGAGTGCTGCTGTATCAATGATTCGAATGGATTGAATATTACCGCTCCATTCTTTTTTCTTTCACACACACAAGACTTAGACGCTTATAGCTTTTTCTTCAAGATTGATAGTTAAGGAGGAGCATATAACTGAACTTAATTAATGAAATTAATTAATTATTCAAAGCCCAATTAAATTGCAATTCAGACCCCAATCAGAGCCTAACGGTAATAACATAACGTTAGGTTAGCTTTTGTTTGTTCTTTTCCTGATGAGATACAACCTAGTTTTCTCGTATAAAAGATTTTGTTCTAAGTAAAAAAAAGATTAGATGAGAAACGTTAGGTCTTGATACCGATCTATAACTGTATATCCAAATTAAAGTTTTTCTGAGTGATGTCTCTTTAGTTATAATAATTAGGTTCCTCTCAAAGGGCTCTTTAAATCTTGGCCTTATGTTGGCACATGCCTAAGTTAAAACCAAGTTGCACCTCCAATAGCGACGCAACACATTAATGGCTAAACCCTAATTATGAGGATGATTGGTAAGTGCTGTAGCTTTATATTTTTTGCTGTAGAATTTAATCTGTAGATTTATTTGCTGTAACTTTTCTTCCTGTAGATTTCTAAAGCACTAATTTTTTGCTCTGGAAATAAAGTTCTCTACCGCCATATTTTGATTTTGACAGAGATTTTTTTGCTGTGAGTTTTTTAAGGAAAGCAAAGCTCGATTGGTTGACACATATAGCTAGAGATTAAATTTTGGCTGTCCAGAGCATCTACAGCCCCAACCAATCATCCCGTCTTTTACTCTCTCTTTGTTGAAAAGAATAATCAAATTCACATTTCAATATGAGACTCTTTCAATATTCCTATTACACACCAGACAATAGTCTTTTTTTTTTTTTGTAATCACCAGACAATAGTCTTAAAAATCATTTAAACACGATAGTGAGGCTTTCGAAATATATACTTCTCTAACCTCCACTTTTCTGTATCTAAAAAAGTGAATGTATTATAATGAAAAAACCACAAATATATCTCAGAAATAAATATTTCCTTCATATATTTTTCCTTTTAAGACAGTATCTAAGCCAAATCTTTGTTCTTTGTTTGTGAATATTCCTCACCTCTTAAACTGAGTGAAGAGAAAGGAGTCGAAGATAGATGACCCTACGAACATGGCTATGTTAGCTGGGACCAATTAAATAAAAAGCTTTCCCATCAATTTTTCTTTGTTTGATGAAATGTCAATGATTTTGAATCTTCATAAAGTCTTAGATAAGATTCTAACTTACGTTCTAAATATTAATCGTTTCCCTTGAGACTCGAGGCGAAGTCCACAAGCCTAGCCTATGTTTTCAGACAAATATTTAACGAATAAGTCTTTACTTTTTAATAGAATAGAATACTTTATTGATTTCCGATGACCTCTTATTTCTTATAAATAGTTTTCCTGTGCACATACCCAAACATGTCACATGGAATCAAGTAAAATTGGTCCCTACATATCGTGGAATACTTGACACTTGAATGAACAGAAGGAACAAACTAGTCATTCCATCAAATCGTCACTTGTTAAACCATTATCTATTCGTTTATACCAAAAAGACGTTAGTTAATATTGTATCTTAATTTTGTAATATTTAAATACTCGTTTCCTCAACTTTTGTATTTCATTTGAAGCAAATTAATTAGTCCATCATCCATCTGAAAGATTAATGGAGACAATAATTCATTTCATCAAGCGGTTCCTTTAAATTGGTATCGATCATCAATATATATATATATATTATTATTATTATTATTATTATTATTATTATTATTTATTTCAAGTTTTGAATATATAATTCAAGTTTTCAAAATTTTGTTAAGAGTATTCTCGACGATTATGCGGGTAGTGATTCTAACTAACATAATGAAAAAGACATTGTGTAAGTTTCTTTTGGAAAAGACCTTTTGCATCAATTGATCGCTTATATTTGTCTACTAGGTAATTTTTCTATGTTTATGCACGAAATTAAATATTTATATAGTAAATATATTATAATAATTAATTAATAGTTTATTTCAATTTTAAATCACTTTATAATTTATATGTCTAATTTTTATTAATAATATTATGTTGTTTTAATTAAACATATGATCTTGGATGTGCAATATCTAGTCGGTTTGGTTATCAATTATATTATTTTAGATAGCATAACTTCTCTGAAATCAGCAATAATACCTTTTGTTCTAAATAAATTAAAATTTTGATTATTTGGAGATAATTATAATTGTTATAATTGTATCACAAATTTGATTGATTTTATTTATCGCATTAGTTCAGTTTTTCATCTTAGATGTGTAAGTATTACTTTGTAATATTCATAATAACTTGATACAAACTGAATTTTTCAAAATTATTAAAAAAAAATAAACTCATGATCAGTAAAAAGTTGCATAAAAGAAAATAACCATTTTTTCTGAAAAGACATGAACGCATATAAATATTTACAATAATTAAAACATTTTGTAAACTCTAAATAATGTATACCCTAGGTTTATAAAACGTAAAATAAAAATGACTTTAAATAATCTCAAATATAATAATTCAGATTTACTTGTGTACTTTTATTTTGGATATATTGGACTGTATGAATAAAAATTAAAATTAAAAAAATATATTAAGTAAAAATAGATTTTTAATAGTTGAAAACATAATATTTTCTTATTAAAAGTATCCAGAGTTATGCTAGTCAAAAATATTTTCTAACTATTTTATCAAATATGCTTATGGTAAAATTAGTTTTAATAAGAAGATTATTTAACGTTTTAACCATAAATACCAATTATTTTTTGAGATTTGTTTTTGAGTAATCATGTTACATAAGAAAATATTTTATAGATATTTTAAGGTTTTCTAACTATAAAATATTTTTAGCCAACTAAAGATTATTTTTCAACTAAAGCTATTTTGGTTTATGTTATTAAAATGATTTCTGTAATTATATAAGAAAATAGATAGATACAAGGAACATATTTTTGTTACTTTGAAAATATATTTTATGTTCCTTAAGATTATGTTCTAAAGGAAATGTTACTTTTTTTTAATTTCAAGATTGTTTTTGTTAGCTTTTTTATGAAATCACATTATATATAAATATATTTTATTATTTTAAATTCGTTTTTAATAAATTTATGATTTTTTATTTTTAATATATATGTTATTTGAAAAATTGAAAACTAAACTTCTAATTAATATAAGAGGGATTTGCCAAAAGTGACTCAAATTTTTTTTTGAATACAAAAGTGTACCTCAAATTCAATCAAATGCAAAAATAACCCAAAAGCCTAGTGAAATTACAACAGCCCCCCCCCCCTTGTGAACAAACAAAAACTTGTATTTAGTTTTACCATTATAACCCTCCGTTAGAGAAGACTTACAAAGAAATCTTCTCTAGGATGACTTCTTTGTAGGTCTTCTCGTTCAGTAGATCTTAAAAATAATTTTATAATTTTATAAAAAATATTTTGATGGGTAAAAAATGAAATCATGTAATAATAAACATTTCTCAATGATGTAAATTTAGTTCATCTGAAATTAAATTATTTTTAACATAGATGAATGAATGTATATTTGCTCATGAGTCATTGGTTTAGGGTTTGGTAACATATGTTATAATTGTATGTATCTTTAGGGTTAGATTCTGAAATCTTACCTTCATTTTTTTTCTTTTTCAAATTGACCCATATATGTTTAGTAACTATCTAATAACTTGATTTAAACACTTTCTAAGTTTTCTTTTAAGTTTAAAAAAGTGTTTTTTGCATAGTTAATTGATTTTAGGGTCTGGAAGACTCACGGAAGATTTAAAAAGAAGTCTTCAGACACATCCCGCATAAATTTTAGTATAATTTATGGTTCCCGCCTAAATTTTGGAATAATTTAGGTTTTCCGCCTAAATAAAAATCTTCCATAAGTCTTCCAGAAGTCTTCTAGAGAAAGTCTTCTCATGGATTAAATATTAAAAATAATTTAAAATTTTTATAAAAAATATTTTCATGGGTTAAAATTTGAAATCATGTAATAATAAACATTTTTCAGTGATGTAAATTTAGTTTATCTGAAATTGAATTAATTTCAATATAGATGAGTGAACGTAGATTGGTTCATGAGTCATTGGTTTAGGGTTTGGTAACATATGTTATAGTATTGTTGGTATCTTTAGGGTTAGATTTGAAATCTTATCTTCATTTTTTTTTCCTTTTTCAAATTGACCTATATATGTTTAGTAACTATTTAATAATTTGATTTAAACACTTTCTAAGTTTTTTTTTAAGTTTAAAAATGTTTTTTTTTGCATAGTTATTTGATTTTAGGGTCTAGAAGACTCACATAAAACTTAAAAAGAAGTCTTCTGTCACATCCCGCCTAAATTTAAGTAAAATTTAGGGTTTCCGCCTAAATTTTGGAATAATTTAGGTTTCCCGCCTAAATCAAAGTCTTCCATAAGTCTTCCATGAGTCTTACATAAGTCTTCCATTAATCTTCCATAAGTCTTCTGGGTCAAAAATACTTAACCTAATTGGAATTTTTATCTCCATATATAAAGAAAATTTACACATTCTCTTTCTTCCTCTCAAATGACTGCAACAAAAATGTAATGTTTCTCACTCTAAAACTCTCCAACCTCTCTCTAATCTCAACTTTATATCCATTTCTCATTTTTTCTTATGTCTTCTCACTAATTTATCTTCTTTTTGCGGATTTTTCATTACATGATTCTCATCTTTCACTCTTTCAAAGGTAGATCTCTAAATTTTGGATATGAATTTATGTGTGTGTTTATATGTTAGATTCTAAAA
>NC_027749.1:18667493-18700034 GCF_000695525.1 Brassica oleracea var. oleracea | reverse complement strand
ATGAAGTTATTTGAATGTTTTTGAATTTGCAGGTTTTTCCAGATCGGATAGAGTTTGAAAGACTTCTTAGAAGACTCACGGAAGACTTCTCAGAAGCCTTCTTAGAAATTCTTCTAATGCATTTTATGGAAGTCTTCATGGAGTCTTCCGAAGTCTTCTGCCTAAAGTGGTATAAATTTTAGATATGTATTTTGTGTGTTTTATATATTAGATTCTAAACAATTATATATCCAACCTAATGTGACTGTTTTGTTTATTATCTAAAAATTTATTTTTGAAGTCTTCTCTATTTTGAAGTCATTTGAATGCTTTTGAATATGCAGATTTTTCATATCTGAGACAGATTTTGGAAGACTTCTGGGATAATTCTTGGAAGACTCTCGGAAGACTCTCAAAAGATTCTCAGAATATTTCTTGGGAAATCTTCTGTAATTTATGCTAGAAGACTTCTCACGAAGTCTTCAGAAAGTCTTCTAAAGTCTTATGCCCAAAGTGGTACAAAGAGATGATGTGAAGTGGAGTCCAAACTTATCTATGTTGAGGAATAATATCTAGCTGTGTAATAATTTTGTTTATGGTCTTTTTATGATTTGTATGTGTAATATTTTACTTGTGAATTATTTTGTAAACTTTAAGAGATGTTAATCAAAAGAATGGTAAATATGTTCATGTTTTGCCAAAAGTATTTGATTTCATTAAAGTTATTGATGCAACATACTTTAAAAAAAATTAATCATTCTACCCACACATAACAAAACACAACAACACAAAAACTTAGTAAAATTTGCTAAAACTAAGAGAGAACACTTCTAAAAAAACCTTAGTCAAATTCACAAAAGATAAAAATTGAATTTTAAGTGAAAGTTGAAATTTTAAATCTCCTGGAAGTTAAAAATTGTATCTTATGAGGAAGACAACACAAATACTGAACATCAACTTAATAAAACAAAATCATCGGAGAAGACTTCTTATGAAGTCTTCTACAACTCTTCTATGATGAAGTCTTCTACAACTCTTCTATGACAAGACTTACAGAAGACTTCTCCGTTTAGCTAAAAACATTATTAAACATCGATGTTTGTAACTTCATAATTATTACTAATTAAGTTATAAATTCGATTCAGTAGTCCCAATATTGACTAATAAACATGAATTAGCAAGAAGATATTAAAATTTCATTTCAATTTTGGATAAATGTGAAATTTAATAAATATTTACGTAGAAGACTTCTTTTGAAGTCATCCACGGAAGACTTCAAAAGAAGTCTACTCTGTGTAGACTTCAAAAGAAGTCTTCTATTTAGGTCATTTTTGCAATTGCAAATTTACGAAAAAAGACTTCTTAAGAAATCTACTCTACAGAAGACATCTTCGGAAGTCTTCCTTTGTAAATATTGGCTTACTTTTGAAATTTATTTTTTTTCGAAATTCCCAGAGAAGATTTCTTTAGAAGACTTCTCGGATAAACATGTTACTTTTGAATTTGACCGAAGTTAGTCAGAATTTTGACTTTTTGTAGAAGACTTCTTGGGAAGTCTACCTGGAGAATACTTCAAAAGAAGTCTTCTCTAAGTCTTCTGAAAGTCTTCTCAATGTCGCAAGAAGTCTGATGGGTTACTTTTGCAATTGACTATATTTGACTTTTCGAGAAAAGACTTCTTTAGAAGTCTTCTCATTAATATTAATTTTTTTACTATTATTTTTCAATTGCAAAAGTAACCCACACAGACATCTTCCAGCATTGAGAAGACTTAGGGAAGTCTTTCAGAAGACTTCTGTAGAAGTTTTTTCCAGGAAGACTTCCTTGGAAGTCTTCTACAGTAAGTCAATTTCTGACCAACTTCGGTCAAATTTAAAAGTAACCTGTTTATCCGAGAAGACTTCTACAAAAAGTCAAATTCTAGAAGACTTAAAAGTAACTTTCCTTTTCTCTGAAATTACTTTTTTTTTCTTTTTCTTTTCGAAAATAATGATTTTACCTTACCATCCTCATCTTCACCAAATATTTACAACTTTGCCATTGACTTCTTTAGAAGTCTTCTCTGTGAATTTCGAAATTTTTTGTTTACAAAGGAAAGTTAGAAGACTTTCCTATGCATTGACTAGAAGACTTCTTTAGAAGTCTTCTTCGTAGAACAGATCTGAAAAATAAAATGTAGTTCGCGATTTCATACCTTGCACTCGTGAGATAACTTGCATGGTTTCTCCAATCACCCATAACTTCACCACAACCGCTACCTACTCGTTAATCACTAAGAATCGTGAGCATATGAACCTTACATAATTTGTAATCAAAATCTTCAGTTTTTTTAATGAATTTTGAGAGAAAGTATAAGATATGTGGTTTGTGTGGATAGGAAAGGAGAAATGATGAGAAAAAATCGAAACTTTAGAGCATTAACACTCTCAATTTGGTAGTTCATGGTGGTTGAGGTATTGATGTCAATGGCAAAGTTGTAAATATTTGGTGAAGATGAGGATGGTAAGGTAAAATCATTATTTTCGAAAAGAAAAAGAAAAAAAAAGTAATTGCATTTTCGTGAATAACTAGAACTTCTAGGGTGAATAGGACAAAACAAAGTTTCAAAAAAAGCATAGGTTATTTTTGGGGTTGACTTGAAATTTTGAGTCATTTTTGAAAAAACCCCTTAATATAAATTATTATATAAAAAGGAAAAAATAATTTTAATAATGATAATTAGATGTAATATTTTTAATTCACTAATGTACTTTGTATTATTTTCTGTAATTATATAATAAAAAAATATTGATACAAGGAAATATATCTTTGTTACTTTGAGAATATATTTTATGTTGCTTAAGATATGTTGTAAAGGAAATTTTTTTTTTCTTAATTTCAAGATTATTCTTGTTAACTTTCCTTTTCTCTGAAATCACATTATATATAAATATATATTTTAATTTGTTTTCAATAAATAAAAAGGAAAATCAATTTTTAATAGTAATTAGATGTAATATTTTTAATTTATTAAAAATACCTCTGTAATTAACTATCGTAAGAACTTTTGGAAATTAACTTTTAAAATAATATTTAGAGACACTAAAGATAACATATGTAGTAGATCTTACATATGTAATTAAGCAGACGTTAGAAAAAAGTAGATCTTACATATTTCTAGAATAAAGGAAAGATGACATATAAACCGCTTAGGAAATTTTGGAAAACAATAAAAAAGAACAAGTTGGAGCATTCGGTACGTGAAAAATAAACGGTGCTCGTGGGATAGTCGAACGGACAATGACGTGAAACTCACTCTCATGTGCTACTTTGGGAACATGTTACATGTTTCTATAACCTTTTTGTTCCTTTCTTCGGGTTGCTTCAGGCTTCCGAAGGCCACATCATTCATATCTTCTGAGAAGCGATGCTTTTTTTTTTGTTTCCTTATCTTAAGGATAATCTTTAAGCTTTTTACTTTTTAAAAACAATTCTTTTGAAATTTGTTTTTGTGTGGCTCTAGAAGCGATGCTTTTTTTGTTTACTTATCTTAAAGAGGTAGTATATATACTCTAGAGAAATAAACGCTGATATTAAAAGAGATTACAAACCGAACATAATCACTTGAAAAAGCCAGTTGTTTACTTGGTGGGTTGGCTTTCTCGGCTAGCCTAGTAAGTTCACCTTTAGGATTATATAGTCTGGTTCGTCTGTATTATAACTTTAAGACAGTTGTGTAACTGCGTTGCTCGAGTGCTCGCAAGGCAAGTTGACTTTAGATTCCTCCAGTCCCCGGACCATTCATATTATTAAAGAAAAAATTACTGGAAAACTAATTTTAATTTCTTTTGTTTTCAAAACCGGAAAACTGAACAAAAATATGTTTAGGAATGTTTTTGTTTTAAAATAAAACTAGATTATGACCCGCCCTTTGAAATGGCGGATATATATATATATATATATATCTTTTTTTTTGAGAAATTTAATCTTTTATGTTTGTGTTATTTTTTTGTAATCATATTTGTGTTTAATATTAATTTAATTTAATATAATTTTTGGTAACTATATTAAATATGTCAAGTTGCATAACTATACACTTGTGCCATATGCATTTCAAAAATGATTTTTAAACTATATTCATAAAGTTTGCAACATATTATATTTTTTTAGTAGTTACCTAACATAATTAGTCAAGAATATTCGTACAAAAAAAACCTGACGCAGAATCGACCCAAAAATCAAAGTCTCATACTCTATTAGACTTAGCCTACATACTCGAATGGTTCTTAAAGTGTTATATCCGAAAACCAATATCAAATCCAACCCGCACCAAAAATCGAACAAAAGTTTCGAAAAAATAATTTTTAATATATTCTGTTATATATATATATATGGGTTAATATGGTCTTCACTAACTTCAAGTAAAATCACATTTAATAAACAATTTTTAATTGGATAACCTATTTAAAACCGTTAAACTGAATGAGTTTATATGAATATTTATTTCTATTAAAAGTTCACTTAAACTCCGTTACACCCTATTTTAACATCATGTGCTTTGTTAATTGATAAACTTAATGTGTATGTAAAATATTTAAAATTTGAATAAATTAATGTCTGGTTGAATAAATCCCAAATTTAAACTGAGATGTAAGTTATGTTGTTGTAGTGGAATAATGATTTTTGAAAAAAAACTGGTGTTCAATTGTATTTTTGCTAAAAATATATGTAAAATATGACTATAAACTGTAAATGGGAATGCTTTTATATCAATGTAAACATATTTGAATCATAAATGGACGGATTTGAATAGAGTCAATCAGCTTCAAATATTTTAATATAAATTATATATACCATTATTATTAGGCTCGTGTAAAAACTGTCAAAAAATAAAAAGCTGTTTAAATATAATTAATGTTGATTTTAGAAATAATATGTGGTTATTAAATTGCCACTTCACAAAGAAATATGGAGTTAAACTAGAGTATTATATGCAGTTACATAAAATAAGGAGTTGTATTTCATTTTTGAAAGAGTAAAACATGGAAATAATTAGTTGGACATAAAATTTATCAATTGGTCGTGATCCTGATTTAATAGAATAGATGTTCAATTGTATTTTTGCTAAAAATATATGTAAAATATGATTATAAACTGTAAATGGGAATGCTTTTATATCAATGTAAACATATTTGAATCATAAATGGACAGATTTGAATAGAGTCAATCAGCTTCAAATATTTTAATATAAATTATATATACCATTATTATTAGGCTCGTGTAAAAACTGTCAAAAAATAAAAAGCAGTTTAAATATAATTAATGTTGATTTTAGAAATAATATGTGGTTATTAAATTGCCACTTCACAAAGAAATATGGAGTTAAACTAGAGTATTATATGCAGTTACATAAAATAAGGAGTTGTATTTCATTTTTGAAAGAGTAAAACATGGAAATAATTAGTTGGATATAACATTTATCAATTGGTCGTGATCCTGATTTAATAGAATAGATCAGAGTGTTTTAAAATTTAATATGTAACATTTGAGTGGAGTGGAGTCTGAATGTTTTCTTTTTCCAGCGCTTTTGCATTTTTTTAAGGCAGAAAGTTGATTACCATATAACTATTAAAAGGGATCAATTGCATCGAATCAGCGCTCAGAGAGGTCCGATTCTAGTGTGTTTCATATGAGACGTGTGTTACAAGCTATATAACTTAGAATGAGTTGGATACCAAAGAGAGGTTCGAAAAATAAGAATCAGCTTGCATAGCATCGAAAACGAAGTATAGAATACCTACAATTCAGTAGGGACCGTCCCATATTTATTTGATATTTCATCGATCCATAGACCCATCAGGCTATAATATACCTACATTACTTATATCGCAAGGGACCAATAATAACAAGTGAGGCATACTAAACAAAAAAAGCTCAATAATATAAACCCTAACCCTTCTTAGTTCTTTTTTTCTTTTTCTTAGCTTTCTGACATTTATAAACCTTGAAAACATCCAAACACTAACAGAAAAAAAAAAACCTTCTTGTTTGGTTCGTTAGATTCTTCTAATTGTCCGACAAACACTTCATGTTTCGTTAGAGCTCATTGTTTTACTATCTCCGAAACCAGACCATGTCTAAGCAATGCCTTGTCTCAATCATCCAGAAGTAGATGTCTACACCCATGGCAATTACCCGGTTCGCACCGGTTATTTATTTGTCAAGTACAGATGGCAATATATATGGCCTTGTCGTTGACGTTAACTCTGTTATTTTCTTTTCATTGTAAAAAAAAACTGAATAGAGAAAACAGAGTTTGGAGGGAAAAACGAGTGGAAGCAGGGGATTACATATCTTGTTTCTCATTGGCGTGAGGTGACGCTAAGCATTGATTCTGAGTGGAGGACGGGTGTTCGTTCAGTCCAAGAGTATGTGGGTTACTGTTGCTAAGAAGGCCAAGTCCAAGTAAGCTCAGCTCTGTTGTTCTTTATTTCTCCTTCTCTTTAGTGTGGATCGTCTGGTTTCTTACATAGATTGTAGCTGAACTGTTTTGTTTGAGAATGGCAATAGAGAAACTGTTTGAGCTGGAGACTATGGATATGGTAGTGTTGGGCTTGTTGAGTTTGTCTGTTTAACAATGTTCATCTTCGTGTTCTTATGCTTTTGTGTTGGTTGTTGGAGATTGTGATTTGCTTTTGTTCAGATTTGTTGGCCTCAATGCTGGGCCAATTTGATGGTTTAAACTAGAGAAAATGTTTCAGTTTCAGACAGCAGAGAGAGGACATGTATGTACCACTTGTAATAGTAATATGTAAAAAACATGTCATAACACATTTTTGGGTCATACAAGTGGAAACCTGCTGGAGAGACAAAGAGATTCAAGCCCATTACAAAGGAAAGTACCACAATCTTATACACAAATGGCTCTGAGTATATTAATGAGAAAGTTTGAAAGAGATGATGAGGATGATGGCGAGAATGAGAGCAATGATCACTGAAGTAACAATCCATTTGTTCCTCGTCATTCTTCTCGACATAGCCGTCAAGACCTTCTTGCTCTTGTCAATGGCCTCATCCACACCATGAAGCTGCAATCAAATAGGAAAGGTATTGAACTTTATGGTTGCTTTGATACTATAGAGTAACTTTTATTGCTGTAATTGTCTAGGACCATACCTTGCTGTGGGAGTGAAGGAGGGTTTGGCGCTGCTGACTGAGATCTTGAAGAATGGAGACACCAAGCTCTTCAGTCTCCATCATGGTCCTTCTACTCTCTCTGATTCTGTCGCTAGACTGGTCCAGCCTCTCTACGGACATTGCCAATCTCTCTCTTTGATCAGCAGAAACCTGGAAAGGAAAGACTAACTTAAGTTTACTCTCCTCTGCATAGCAGAGAACTAAGCAATGGATCGATGTTTACCGAGAGAGGATCAGCCATTCCAGATTCCATCAACTCTTCACGGGAAGATTGATTAACATCAGGAGAAGAAACCCTTTTGAACTCCTTCTTGAGTTGGTTCAGGTCAGACTTATACTCTCTGAGTTTAGCAAGACAAGTAGCCTTAGCACTCGGCTGCAAACTCCTAGCCTCAAGGTCCATTTTTCGGATCTTTTAAAAAAAAAGAATAAAACCTATATGTTATCACACGTCTTTGTCTCTTGTGTACAATAAAAACAAGAAGAAGTGAAATGGTAAAAGTTACCAAGACATCAGCTTCATCAATCCCAGATTTGATCTCACCAAGCTTCCCTTTCTTATCATCTGCCAAAAAGTTCATGATTCACCACTCTTAGGCTCAATCTAAAGAAAGATGTAAACTTTGAATCCCAAATCTCAGATAACAAAGCTAATTAATACAAACGAAACCCCTATAAGATGAAAAGGGTTGGTGATTTGCAGGGGAAACAAAACAGATTAGGATCGTGCGAAGAGAGGAGAATTGGTGGAATACCTACCTCCATGGGGGAGAAGGGAAGCTGAATTGGATTTTCGGGTGAGATTAGTTGATAGCTCGCAGTACTGCCTCTCGTACCCTTCGAACACGTCGCTCATCTTCTTCTTCTTCTTCTTTGATTGGATCGAAAGAGGTGCGCTTGCTTCTCCTCCCTCCTCTCTTCGCTTTCCCAAGCTTAGATACAAGATTTCCTCTTTCAGATCGTCCAGGCTCTAAACGGTGCGTTTCATTGCTTCGTCATGGTTTTTTAATGTCTTACTATTTCAATTGTTTTGTTAAAAAAATAATGATAAAATAATAAATTTAGCAATTTTAGATTGATTGAATTTTAATGTGCACAAAAAGATTAATTTAAAATAAAAATATTATTTTAATATAAAATGCTACTAAAATAACATAAATTATGTAGATTTTATACATAAAATATAATGTTGTTTAGTTTTTATTCATAATAGTATCTAGTTCTATCTTTTAAAGTTAAATTATTTTAATAAATATATCCAAAATTTAATTATATTTTTTAATTCATATTTCTTATACACAAAATAATTTAATATAAAAATATATAAACTAAAGTTAATTATTATTTCATTAAAAATAATTTAATATATGATTCATAAATTTATGAAATGTGTGTTCTTGCAACTGTTTTCTCTGGTTCAGCCTTGTACAGGCTTTCTGTAGTTCTTGATCCAAAGGAAATATTGGTCAAGTTTTCTGTGGCTGTTCCGGCTCAGGTGAGAAAACTTCTCCCATGATTTATTGGCGTGCGCACACACAGTCATGACTCTTGGTTAAGAAAACTGAATTGGTTTACATCATTTGTTTTTTTTCTGAAACATATAATTTTAAAAATAATTTTTTTGAAAAAAGATTGACGGACAAAGGAGAGCGCTCGATTGTCGTAACAGACGGAGCGAAACGCTCTTCTCTCATAATAAAGCGAGAAAAAAACCACTCCTCATTTTTCCTTTCACTTGCCTGAAGGATCATTGGTTTACGTCATTTGTTGTAGGCATCATTTTTCATTGCCTGTGTTGTCACAACAGGATGGACGGATACTCTTGACTGAACTCTTTCGTGTAGTTCCTTTCATGGTCATTTACGTAAAAAGATCACTCGAACCAATAGAAGAAGATATCTCTACAGGAAGAGACATGGTTTGTACACACATCCATGGCGAACGCAACATTGTTTTTGTTATGCGGCACTTAAGCAACCAAATTCATGTAACCATTGTTTAGTTTAATTTAGTATTTAGATAAGTTACTAATTATCATGGAGGGAAAATTTTCACCTCCTTTAACCCTAAGACATAACCTCCTTGGCTATTTAGCCCAAGATTAAAGATATTGATGATTCCGATGTCGATCGATATTTTCTCTCAATGATGAATCAGGAGCTAGCTAGGTCCGCCTCGGCACACATGTGCATATAAACTTCAGTGATACCTCAAAATTCAAAAGATTCATATATATTTGAAACTTTTTTTTTTGATAAAATATATATTTGAAACTTGATATCAATTTATTTTATATATATTTATTAGTAAACCTTTCATAAGATTTCATAGTTTAGATCATAAACGATTTGTATATTCCTGTGTTCAGCTTTGATTAAAAGGGGTTAATCAACATGTTTAATATTGACTGATAACAGTACTAATGTTATACACTTTGTTATCTAAACCTAGTGGTCACGACGTAAAATCAGCAATAATTATGTTTTCACTTTGGACTAGATGATGATTACTTGTATTTTAGCCATGTCTCTTATCTTCACGGCATCATTTGGTTACAAGAACGATCATAAGAGTGCTACTTTGCCTTCTTTGGCAAATATATAATCTAGACAGGAATTTACACAAAACATTAAAATAACTGTGATCTTATCGGATCGTATAAAAAGTAGTTGCAAAAAAGAATGTGATTTTTCATAGAAACAGGTAGGGATTCAGAGATTATATCTGATTATGTAATGTTACACGATAAGTTTCCTGGGCTTCCAACTTAAAACCAATTGTGGATTGACCCAAATCCCTTATATATTATCCAAGTCCCTTTTATATTTCCGAAGCGGGATTTTCTCTCTAATACCCTCCCTCGAGATAATGGTGCGTATAACCATTAATCTCGCAGAATCCATCATACCCCCTCCGAAATCATGCTTTATTTTTCTAGCGATCTCGGCGGAACTGAGCTTTCTATGGACCATTAGCTAATGGGATGATCGGGACACTGTCCGGGCCGGATTAATGGGTCAGCGTATTGGGCCCGCTCGGATACCATGATAAGTTTCTTGGGTTTCTAACTTAAAACTAATTGGCAATTAGTGGATTGACTTAAATCCCTTATGTATTACTCAAGTCCCTTTCATATTTCCGACGTGGGATCTTCTTTCCAATATTACACCATCTTTATCGGTTCTTCTCCAAATCGAATATTGGTAAATGGAGTGACGGGTCATCTGTTGGTTAAGAGATACTGGACCTTGATCTTTTAATTAAATATTTAAATTTGCGTTTTCGTAGTTAGTTTTTTTTTTCCTGAACCGTGCCAGACGAGGCGTTTAAAACAATGGATTTATGGTTTTCAGAAAAAGTATAAAAACAATTCGAATTTGTGACTGAAATTCGAATTTGTTATCGAGTAAATAATGGCTGAGTCAAAAAAACATGTATTTGTTATAAAATAACTTATAATTTTATAGTATCGAGAAATTTAAATAAGGGAAAAATTTTATACCCGTAGAAAGAAATAACACTGATATGAGATAAATATATGATAGAGAGAGTTTATTATAAAGAGGGAGAAGAGAAGTGTGTGGGACGAGTTACAATCGAATGAAAACGTTCGTATATATAGAAGTAAAAAGATAAAGTTACTGTGCGTGCATAGTGACAGTAGGCTCCACACTTATTATATTCACACGAAGTTTTCGTTATTCGGTGCTGTCATTTTTTACATTTGATTCATGCACGTTTATAACATTCCCCCTTGGAGACCAGTGTCACTATCATTTCTTGCTTAACGTCTATGTTGCCTTGTTCAAAACCTTTCCAGGAAAACTCAATGGAAAAAACCATAGTAGGGTAAAAAGAGTACAACTACGTAAGCTTCCTCTCGAATGAGTAGTCATAGATCCTTATGATGACGCATTCCAATGTTATGGACATGTTTTCTGAATACCGAAGTCGGAAGTGATTTTGTGAAGAGGTCAGCTACATTGTCGCATGATCGGACATATCTCACTTCAATCTCTTTCTTCTTCTCGAGCTCTTGAGTATATGAGAAGAATTTCGGATGTATATGTTTTGTTCTATCTCTTTTGATATATACTTCCTTCGTTTGAGTCACACATGCCGCATTATCTTCATATAAAGTTGTTGGGGTTGTGTCCTCGTTAGTCCCACTGCTTGATCGGATATGTCGATTTATGGACCTCAACCATGTGCATTTTCTACTTGCTTCATGGAGTGCAATGATCTCAGCGTGATTTGAAGAAGTAGCAACATGTGTCTGCTTCTGAGAACGCCAGGATATGGCGGTGCCTCCAATTGTAAAAACGTATCCTGTTTGGGATCAAGCTTCCTGTGGATCTGACAAATAACCTGCATCTGCAAAACCAATCATTTGACCTTTCAAATTTTCAGGATAAAACAAACCTAAATCAATTGACCCTTGAAGGTAACGAAAGACATGTTTAATTCTATTCCAATGTCTTCGTGTATGATACGAATTGAATCTCGCTAAAAGATTGATGGCAAAAGATATGTCTGGTCGAGTACAATTTGCAAGATACATAAATGCTCCAATTGCACTTAAATATGGAACTTCGGGACCAAGTATTTCTTCATTTCCTCAGATGGTCGAAATGGATCATTTTCAACATTAAGTGATCTAACGACCATCGGGAGGGGTTGCCTTATCCATGTTAAAGCGTTTCAACACTCTTTTGGTATATGTAGACTGATGTACAAATATACCATTTTGAGAATGCTCGATTTGTAAGCCAAGACAATACTTTGTCTGTCCGAGATCTTTCATCTCAAATTCCCCTTTTAAATAATCTGATGCCTTTTGTATTTCTTCTTGAGTTCCGATAATGTTAAGATCATCAACGTACACCGCGATTATCACAAATCCGGATGTTGTTTTCTTTATGAAAACACAAGGGCATATAGGATCATTCGTGTATCCTTCTTTTGTTAAGTGTTCACTGAGACGATTATACCACTTTCGTCCAGATTGCTTTAAGCCATATAATGATCTTTGCAGTTTTATTGCACATAACTCTTTAGGTTTGGAACTTAATGTTTCTGGCATTTTAAATCCATCTGGGACTCCCATATAGATATCAGTATCTAATGTTCCATATAAATATGCCGTAACGACATCCATGAGACACATTTCTAAATTTTCATTGGCCGCTAGGCTCATCAGGAATCTAAATGTGATTGCGTCCATGACAGGAGAATAAGTTTCCTCATAATCAATTCCTGGCCTTTGAGAGAAACCTTGGGCTACGAGACGAGCTTTGTATCTTGTAATCTCGTTTTTCTCATTTCACATAAACCGCACAACCAAAGATTTTTAGGTGGGAGATATTTGGCTCTCTACCAAATGCTAACTGTAATGGACAATATCTATGATACGCACTTGGTCTTATCCGAATGAGTGCTTCTGCATGCAAAATAGCATGTCACCATACAGAGGTTGGAAGGTTTGATCTCATGATAAATGGCCTTGCAATTAATTGCAACCGTTTGATTAACGATTCTGTCAATCCGTTTTGTGTATGAACATGAGCAACTGAATGCTCTACTTCAATCCCTGATACCATACAATAATCATTAAATGCTTGGGATGTGAATTCACCAGCGTTGTCTAATCTAACTCTTTTAATTAGATAATCAGAGAATTGAGCTCCTAATTTGATTATCTCAGTCAGAAATCTCGCAAATTCCATATTTCGAGATGATAACAAACAAACATGTGACCATCTATTGGATTCATCGATTAGTACCATAAGGTAATAGAATGGTCCACATGGCGGACGTATTAGTCCACAAATATCACCTTGGATCCTTTCCAAGAATTTTGGTTGATTCTTTATCAATTTTGATTGGTGATGGCCTTATGATTAATTTACCAAGAGCACAGGCAGCACATGTCATTTTATTACTTTGATATATATCTTGAGTTTTCATTGAATGACCATGCGAACTCTCGATGATTTTTCGCATCATTGTAGTGCCTGGGTGACCAAGACAGTCATGCCATAATATAACATCTTCTGGATTTTTCTTGATCACGAGATGTGATTCTATTGCATTAATATAAGTATGATGTAATCCAGAAGAAAGTTCTGGAAACTTTTCCAGTACAAGGCTTTTGCCTGATTTCTTAGAAGTTATTTACATATACTTCTTTCCACTCTCAGTTGCAGACTGAGTGCATATCCTTGAAGGTATATATCTTTAAAACTCAACAAAATTCTTTTAGAATTTGGAGAATACAAGGCATTATTTATGGAAAACTTTGTTCCATTAGGCAACATAAAGTTTGCTTTACCAATTCCTTCGATCAAGTCCGTAGGACCTGATATTGTGTTTACGGTCATTTTTGCTGACTTTAAAGTAGAGAAATATCTCTTATCTTTCAGTATAGTGTGTGTTGTACCACTATCTGGTATGCAAACTTCTTTACCAATTTGCTTAGTTGTTATTTCATTTGCTTTATTATCCATTTCTGTAACACACAATTAGTATTAATAAAAGAAATAAAATTTCACAAGTAATCATATTATAATTACACATTCATTATAAGCACACAATAGTATACATTAGTTGTTCCGAAAAACAATATTATTATGGAATCGAAATACATAATAAGAATAATAATTTTATGGCATCACTGGGCATTATTGAGTTTGTTTACTACAAGCATTTTAATCATCTTGATGAGTGGTCTCATCGAAATCTCCAATAAAGTCGGAGGACTCAAGGTATGTAGATGTTGTACCCTCAAAGTGTTCATTAAGATTCACTTCCTTTGCCTTGCCTTTGATAGTTTCTTGGTACAACTTACATAGCTTTCTCATAAATATTACCGCCTTAGCCTTTTCATGAGAAGCTGATTTATTTCCCTCTTTTATTGTATCGAGAATTTTCTCCGAATCTAGATGAATCTCCATATTTGTGATCCATGCCGTGTAATTTGCTCCAATTAATTCGAGAGCCAGAAACTGAAGTTTCTCGATATTTGCCATTTGAATTTCTAAAACAAAAAATAATATATTTTATTAGAATTTCATAATTTTAAAACGAACCATTTATATTAATAATACACGCAATTACAAGGAGAAACAACGCATAGAAAAATAAATCGACATTAAGCGTAAGTTCTCCAGGAGCAAATTCTCCAATAAAAAGAACGTACATAGAAGCAAAAATTAGAATTGTACATAAAACCAAAATTATGCGAATCATCTTTCTTGCAATGAAAAACCGGAGTGGAGCGATTTGAAAATATTTGAGAGAAGATGAAATGTTTTGGATGAAGTAATGAGTGAAGTATGAGTGTATTTATAAATGAAAAACACTGTTCATAGCCGTTTGAAAGGGTAAAAATTTTGAAATTTTTTCTTTGTGACCGTTGGGATTAAATCGTGTGAACCGAAAATCAATCTGAAAATACTGTAATAATCAATCAACCAAATTCCATAAATTTCATAATATTTGATATAGGTGACCAAACATTTATATAATAATCATAATATAATAAACAAACAAATATCGATCATATTATGATGATATTATAACATTAAATAAATTATGCGGCGGCACAGCCAAACCAATAATTATAGTGTAATTAGCAATCAAGGTTTATTAACGAGGCGACATACCGCCCGCATTAATATAGATAAATAATAATAGTTAAAACATCCACTATAAAATTATTAATAATAATATAGACGGTATACCAACCATTATAACATAGTAAATATGATACATATAAATTTTACCGAATCGCAGAGTGATCGTGCTGATAATGTGTTATAAAATAATTTATAATTTTATAGTATCGAGAAATTTAAATAAGAGCGAAATTTTATACCCGTAGAAAGAAATAAAACCGATATGAGATAAATATATGATAGAGAGAGTTTATTATAAAGAGGGAGAAGAGAAGTGTGTGGGAAGAGTTACAATCGAACGAAAACGTTCGTATATATAGAAGTAAAAAGATAAAGTTTCTGTGCGTGCATAATGACAGTGGGCTCCACACTTATTATATTCACAGGAAGTTTTCGTTATTCGGTGCTGTCATTTTTGACATTTGATTCATGCATGTTTATAACATTATTGATTATATAGCTTGGGGTCAATGTTAATCATATGTGCCCGTCGACATCACCACATTCCAATAAATATCAAAGTACTTTTTTTTGTCAACAATATCAAAGCACTTTATTACTCTGTTATTAACGAAGTTTTTACAACAAACATAAACGTACATAATCCGGGCATCCACACAGGATATTGGATTTTACTTTTTATACATTGATATTTTTTTCATAATTAGTGGTATATAATTTTTGTAGGTCGTAATATAATTAATTATATTCAAAAGACCTATACCGAATCATGTAATATGATTCTTTTTGATACAAATATTCGAATCCGTTTCAGATACATTTGTTATTTAGATATTTTTAGGTTTCTATACATGAAAACCGAATTCATTCAAACCCAAATGACCAAACTCAAAACTCACACATAAATTTATAATATTCAAACAGTGTCTAATTTCAAAACAAAAAAAATGATACAAAACAACAATTTGTACCTAAATGAATAGCTAATGTTCATGTTTAACTAATTTTATAAACTAATAAAAATGATTATTTTTATGTGTTTGGCTAAATTAAGTGAAATAGAAAGAGTTTTTTACTTAGTAAAATAATTATATGGAGTAAAAAATTAAGTGACAATAAATGTAATATATTTTTATTATTTTGTTTTAATTTATTATTTATTCATAAAATATGTTTTTGAATTATGTTTTTGACTACATAATTTTCCACCGACTGAAATTTAAATTTTTTATCGAGTAAATAATAGTTGAGTCAAAAAAACATGTATTGATTATATAGCTTGGGGTCAATGTTAATCATATGTGCCCATCGACATCACCACATTCCCAAAAATATCAAAGTACTTTATTACTCTGTTATTAATGAAGTTTTGCAACAAAGGTAAACGTATCTAATCAGTATTACTGTTTTATTGGTTGATTATAACTTACATAGGAAAATATAGACTTTTGTATTTGTACCCTTTTTGCAAGATAATCAATAAGTATTTAAGTTGCTTGAAATATAAAAATATTTGATTACTCTGTTATTAAGGTAGCAAATTACAAATACTACTCTTTCTATTTCAAAAGATTTATGTTTAAGAAATTTTTTTTAAGAAGATACATTTTTATATTCTTAATGTATGTAATAATTTTAAAATTGTAAACTTCGAAAAAAGAGTTGTGATTATTGAACTTGATTGGCTAAAAGTTACGAGAACTAATTAATCACAAAAAATAATATAATTACATCTAAAATTTAAGATAGTTTTTTAGTATATATAAAATTTCTAAAACATGGATCATTCTGGAACAGAAAGAATAAATGTTTTGATAATATTTACTTCTTGCCCACCTTATTAAGAATCATCTATCTAACTTTTATAAATGTTCCAGTTTCATTTGTTTGCTTTAAATTTGTTAGATTCATTTTTCTGCTAAAATGTGTTGTGTTATTTAGAAAAAATGAGCATTTTATTCTCTGATTTTTTGCAATCGGCAACTTTAATGTCTAGATATTGCTTGCGTATAATATTCATCAACTAACATTTGACTGCAAAAATTTGAAAAGAATATTGTTAACCGAATAATATAAAATTAATAATTTTGTCAAATTTGAACGTTTGACTATTTTAATCATAATTTTACACATAATAATTAGTTGAGAAATAAATATGTGCATATAATACTTGAATATTTAATTTACCGATTGCAAACACTTGAGAAATTAAAAGCACATGTCCTTTTAAGAAATCACAATTTAAAAGATTCTCAAGTTAGATATAACCAATATATGATTTTTTACCTTCAAAATGAGATTTTTCAGTTTTTACAATGACATATAAAACAACTGCAGTTTCATCCAAATGTTGATGTACTTCATGTTTATAAAATCACTCTAGATGGTTTTTTAAGTAAATCCTAATTAAATCGATTCTTAAGTTAAATAGAACCAATATACAAAAATTTTATTTTCAGAAGATATTTTTTTGAATTTTTACAATGATGTATAAAACAATACAAAGTAATTACAGTTGCATCGTATTGTTGATGTACATCATGATTATAAAATCGCTCTCGATTTTATAATCATGATGTACATCAACAATACGATTCAACTATAATTATTTGTATTGTTTTGTACATTATTTTAAGAAATTCAAAATCTAAAAATAAAAATCTTGTATATTGATTATATTAACTTGAGAATCTTTTAAATTATGATTTAAAAAGGCATTATGGTTTTTAATTCTGTAAATATTTTCAATTGGTAAATTTAATAAGTTAGTATTTAAGCGCATATTTATTGTTTACTAATTATTGACTACGCAGAGTTATAATTAAGATAGTTAATCGTTAAAAATTTGAAGGAAACTTGTCAATTTTTTAACAATTGATTATTTTGTTTAATAAATATTCGCAAGCAATATCTAAATATTAAATTTGAAAAATAAAGTTCTCACTTTCCCTATTATTTATCTGTAATTTTTGATGGACCTCGAGAAACATGGAATTTTTTACTCGGAACAGAATGTATATATATTTTCTCAAAAAAAAAATGTATGTATTGGTGAAAGAGTCCAAAGTGTTTATTATTAGCGAAGTACGAATAAAATAGTACCGAGAATAAATAATTAAATAGAATGGTCCCCATAACTCAATTTATTGAATGTATTTTTTTCAATTATTGTAAGAAGAAAAATAAACATGTGCCAATTTGGGGTTTACGAAAGTATAGGCCTATCTAATCATTCATGTCTAGTTCCATCCATCGGTAAGACTCATACCAAACCACTTTGTTTTCTTAATCTATTATTTTAATGAGCAAGAGTGTATACTACACTTATTATATCTGTAATCCTGACCTGTACATGTAATTATACAAAATATTAACACTATTCTACATTTCTATTATTTCCAAAACTAATTAATTGGAGGGTTCTATTTTAAGATGTTAACATAATATGAAATTCATACTTGTCTATAGGCACGCAGTTTTTAACCGAACCAAAATTTTGGTTAGTTTATAATGACTTCGGTTAAGTTTGGCAAGTTTATAAAAAAAATTGGTTTTTTCGATAATGGATTTTTAAAGTGAAAACCCCTCAACTAAGTTTGTTTTGAGTAAAAACCCTCAAACTAAGTATTTAACGAAAAATCTCCCAAACTAATTTTATTTAATGAATTAAACCATAACAGATCATAATTACCATTACTACCGGTCATAAACCAAATTTCAAACCAAACTAACCGAGTCAACTAAAAATTTGAACTGAATAAACCAGAATTATCCGAATTTAACCAAATTTTAATTGAAATATAGTCAAAACAAAAAACTTTGGTTAGTTTCGGTAAACCAAACTTTTCATATTTAATCCGGTGAGATTTTGGTCAAACCTAGCTATATGAACCCGTATGCCTACTTGTTTATAAATCATAGCAAATATTACTAAACCTTACTGTTTTAAAATAACTGTTGTTTAAATGGCTGTTTTCATAAAATTTTGTTTTAATTATCTTAGGACAATTTGAGCGTATTTATGACAGCATAAATAGCATCATTTATCAGAAAGAGACTTTGACCTTTCCCTGAGCAAGAACCCAGACAATACCTTTCTGCCTCTCTGATAATAAACAAACCACACTCTTAGGCCTGGGCATCCAAGTCTTCGGGTCGGATTCGGATCGGGTATTGTCGGGTCCGGATCCTTCGGATCCTAGCAATTTAGACCCATATAGGTACCTATAACTTTTCGGGTCGGTTCCGGGTCAGGTCTTGTCGGGTCCGAGTCGGTTCGGATCTATAATTTCAATATCCGTAAAATACCCAAAATTTTTGGGTATATTTCGGATCCGGGTCGGTTCGGGTATTTAGGACCCGAAATAGACCCGAAATACCCGAACTGGACCCGAAAACTCTAAAAATACCCGAAATACCGCAAAAATACCCAAAAATTTATCCAAAATCAGACCCGAAAACCCAAAACATACCCGAATTTTACCTGAATACCCAAATTATATTTTCTAAAAATCTAAAATTTCACCAAAAACCTACAATTATACCCGAAAATCTAAACCCGAAACTTTTAAAAAAATCCGAAATACCAAAAATATACCCAATCACCCAAATATACCTAATATATACAATTATTTGCGGGTATTTCGGGTACCCGAACCGAGACCCGCGAGTCCAAAAAGTCCGGACCCGAATCGAGATCCGCGGGTCCAAAAAAAAAGACCCAATAGATACTTAGCATGAACCCGGACCCAAACCCGAACCTGTATTTTTGGGTCGGTTCCGGTTCGGGTCTTCGGGTCCGGGTAAAATGCCGAGGCCTACACACTCTTCTTCTTCTTCTTTTTCGTCTTTTACCTTCTCTCTCTCTTTTCTGCTTTACCTCAAACCCCTCTCTCACTCTCTCTGTCTATTATTTTTCATCATCCATGGAAGAAAAAGCTCAGAGTCATCATACTACCAGACACACCCTTAATTCCAAATCAAGAACACCTCTTCTCCGCAAGCCTCCTCCCCTTTACCATGTTCACACCAATCCTCCTCCTTTCCCTTCTTCTCCCCAACAAAATCTAAGCCTCGTCCCGTCCAATCTCCACTCTAGCTACTACTACTATTACTACTGCTTTTACTCTCAGTTTCACAACACTCTTCCTTCTCTTCCTTTACTTCCTCTACCTACTGACCAAAGATTCTTCCACCCGATGACCAAAGCTCTCCCTCTTACCCCAGGTGAGGAACCATTGTTTTCTTTTCTTGCATGTTTTTGTTCTTTTGCAGAATTCTAAAGGTTTTCTCAGAACTCTTTGTCCGAATATTTGTTTATTTATTGGACGAGGTTTTCAAGGCTATCTCTTTCCACCTTTTGTTGTTCTTGGTGACTTGGTGTGATTTCCCACACTGCTATGTATATGGTCCTTCTCTGTACTACAATACTATCACCTTTTCTTTAATGTGTTAATGTCTGAAACTTTTGCCTAGAAAGAAACTCTATGTCTGCTTAAATACTCTTTATTGGTTGGTAGTGATTTAGTTGCATCTTTTGTGTTTTAATCAAAAACAGTTGTGGAGAGAAAGCATCAGCAACAGCCGAAGACGCAAGTTTCAGAACATAGAAACATCAAAGTTGGGTCCACAGGAACAGCAACAGAAGCAGCATTAGTGGTTGCTAAAAGACCTGACTCTGGTGGTCATGAAGGCTCTGTTATATATCTCCTAGCCAACCATTTTCTTGTCAAGTTTGATCCTTCACAGAAGATTTACCATTACAACGTTGACATCTCTCCAAACCCTTCAAAAGAAATTGCTCGGATGATCAAACAGAAACTCCTGGAGACTGAACCGAGAAGCTTCTCTGGTGCTGTCCCTGCTTTTGATGGTAGGAAGAACATTTACAGCCCTGTGGAGTTTCAAGAAGATAGGCTTGAGTTCTTTGTTAACCTCCCTATCCCATCATGCAACACTTTGATGAAGTGTTGTGACTTGCGCGAGAAGCTACCTCAGAAGAAGGTTGATAAACTTTTTAGGGTTAACATGAGGCTTGTGTCCAAGTTTGATGGGAAGGAACAGAGGAAGGAAGGTGAAAACTGGGCTCCTCTGCCTCAAGAATACATTCATGCTCTTGATGTGATCTTGAGGGAGAATCCAATGGAGAAGTGTACTTCCATTGGAAGATCTTTTTATTCGACTTCTATGGGTGGATCCAAGGAGATTGGAGGTGGAGCTGTTGGACTCAGAGGGTTTTTCCAGAGCCTTAGACAGACTCAACAAGGTTTAGCACTTAACATGGATCTCTCAATAGCAGCATTCCATGAAAGCATTGGTGTAATAGCTTACTTGCAGAAGAAGCTAGGTCTTCTCAAGGATCTTTCTAGGAACAAAGGCAGAGAACTTAGCTTGGAGGAAAGGAGAGAAGTTGAGAAAGAAATTAAGAACATAAGAGTATTTGTTTGCCACAGAGAAACTGTTCAAAGATACCGAGTATACGGGTTAACAGATGAGATCACTGAGAGATTATGGTTTCCTGATAGAGATGGGAAGCAAATAAGGCTTGTGAGTTACTTCAAAGATCATTATGGCTATGAGATTCAGTTCAAGAACTTGCCATGTCTTCAGATTAGTAGAACAAGACCTTGTTTCCTTCCTATGGAACTATGTATGATCTGTGAAGGCCAAAAGTTTCTTGGAAAGCTTTCAGATGATCAGGCTGCAAAAATTATGAAAATGGGCTGCCAGAAACCTAATGAAAGGAAAGCTATTATTGACAATGTTATGGCAGGACCGGTCGGTCCATCGAGGTAACTTTCTAGTGATTAGTTGTGTCCTAAACATCATTAAGGTTTTAATCTTTTGCTTCTTTGGTTTAACAGTGGAACTCAAACGAGAGAGTTCAACTTGGAGGTCTCTAGAGAAATGACATTGCTGAAAGGAAGAATACTTCAGCCCCCAAAGCTTAAACATGACAGGTCAAGGAACCTACTAGAGAGCCGAGCTTTTAAAGGGACTCGAGTCGAGATATGGGCTTTGATGAGTATTGGAGGCAGCCCTGACCAGAAATCTACCATTCCCAAGTTCATAAACGAGCTCACTCAAAAGTGTGAGCATTTAGGAGTCTTCCTAAGCAAGTACACTTTAAGCAGCACCTTCTTTGAGCCATCACACATACTCAACAACACTACTCTTCTTGAGTCTAAACTGAAGGATATTCAAAGAGCTGCATCAAACAATCTCCAGCTGATTATCTGTGTAATGGAGAGAAAACATAAAGGGTATGGAGATCTAAAGAGGATAGCAGAGACAAGAATTGGTGTTGTGACACAATGCTGCTTATACACTAACATCACTAAGCTCAGTTCTCAGTTTGTTTCAAACTTGGCTCTCAAGATAAACGCCAAGATTGGTGGGGCAATGACAGAGCTCTACAACTCAATACCTTCTCACATTCCAAGATTGATTAGAGTCGATGAGCCGGTGATCTTCATGGGAGCTGACGTAACGCATCCTCATCCGTTTGATGATTGCAGCCCTTCTGTAGCGGCTGTGGTCGAGAGCATAAACTGGCCAGAAGCTAACAGATACGTCTCTAGAATGCGGTCTCAGACTCATAGGCAAGAAATCATTCAAGATCTTGACTTGATGGTCAAGGAACTTCTTGATGATTTCTACAAAGCCCTAAACAAGCTTCCGAACCGGATCATATTTTTCAGAGACGGTGTGAGTGAGACACAGTTCAAGAAAGTCCTCCAAGAAGAGCTTCAATCCATCAAAGCCGCTTGTTCTAAGTTCCAAGGTTACTATCCGACCATCACTTTCTCCGTGGTCCAGAAAAGACATCACACGAGGCTGTTTCGGTGCGGTCCTGACCATGATCAGAACATCCCTCCTGGAACGGTGGTTGATACGGTGGTAACTCATCCGAAAGAGTTTGATTTCTATCTTTGTAGCCACGTGGGAGTAAAGGGCACGAGCAGGCCAACTCATTATCACATCTTGTGGGATGAGAGCGAGTTTACTTCAGATGAGTTGCAGAGACTTGTGTATAACTTGTGTTACAATTTCGTGAGATGCAAGAAACCTGTTTCCATTGTGCCACCGGCATATTACGCTCACCTTGCAGCATACAGAGGAAGACTATACATCGAGAGATCGTCTGAAGCTAATGGAGGATCCATGAATCCATCTTGTGTCTCTCGAGTGGGTCCCCCCAAGACGATTCCATTACCTAAACTAAGTGATAATGTTAAGAATCTCATGTTTTACTGTTGACTATTAAGAAAGTGTTCTTAATTTGAGTTCCACTTCAATTTATCACATGTTATTATTACCAAAACCCACCAGCCACCACCAATTATTGAACTTGAAAAAGACCAATCAGTAAGTTCTCCTTTATTTACATAACTCTTCCTAAAATGAAAAAAAAAAGTTCTTTTTGTTGTTTTGTTTTCTTTTGTTTGGATGCTTGAAGTTGATCATTTCACTTTTTACCATCAGAACCACAAAACCTTATGAATGTCAGTATTTGTTTTTTTTTGGAACATACCAATAATATAGAGAGGGGATCAGGGCATCCGCAATGGAAATCCTTAAGTTGAAATCTTTAGGAAAAAAATAATTAAATAATCAGTTGACTCTACCAAAAGCTAAGGATTCAATCTTTAAAATTCTTAAATAAAGACTATTTCTTAGTGAATCCTTGCACTATTTACGGGTCCCCACGACTACGTGGCGGCCCGTGAATGGTCATCTTTTTTTTTTTTTTTTTAAATTTAAAATATCCAGGATTAATCCGAAATGTCCTTTGTCGCTAAAGACTCCGATGAGTCTCACCGTTGCGCATGCTCTCATATCATCAAGCTCAAAACTCCAACTAAAGTAATTCAATCACATTCAATATCACATCAAGACCAAAACTTCAACCAAACACTCAAAAACTAAAGAGTAGTAATTTGTAGGGACTCCAAATGTTTTGCTTTTTTTATCATTTATGTTCAAATTGTCAATGATTTAAGAGAAACAACTATATTTGGGATAAAAATAGAAAAGACTAAAAATTAAAGGGATCCAAAATTAAATGCCTGAAATAAATAAAGCTTTGGGAGTTTGGAAAGGTGAAAGTCCCAAAACAACAGAAAGGACAAAAGTGAGAAAGTAGAAAAATGAATAGTTTGAAAGTTGGGAGAAAGTGAAGTTAATGAATGAGCAGAGAGGTGTAGCAAAAGAAGCCATAGCAAAAATTATTATTGCAATCTTCCAAACAGCGACGACGCAGAGGAATAAAGAGAGAATAAACTATGATTTTATATAGAGAGGAGGGGAGAACAAAAAGAGGAGTCTGTGTCTGTGAGTTGTCACAAAATATGAAAAGAGGAATGAAATAAAGAATATAAAAATGGTGAACTTGCAAAATAGCCCAGTTTGGGAAGATGATGAAGTGCATGTTACTGATTTTGACATAATTAGACAACTAACAATTGTATTTTTTTTTATTCGGTTTTAATCATTTCTAGTACAAGTAGCAGATAAAAAGGAAGAATGTGAGATGACGTAGATAAAAAAAATATGGATAGTATTATAGTAAATAATATATGGTCAGGAGTGGAGAAAAAAAGGACATCTCCGTTACATATTTATTGACCACATATGTATATACTGAATGTTATATTCCATATCACACGAAGTAGTATAGGAGGACTAAAACCACATCCATAATCCTTAAATACTAAACACTATCCCAACTCCAAAATACCGAATCATAAATTCTAATCCAAATATAAATTATAATTAGGTACTGAATGACAATAAAATGAATAGATGAAATATAAGACTTTTCAATAAAGAATGCATTCCATATTAACCCAATACACAATTTTTAAATACTAAACCCAAACCAAATTTTAAAATACTAAACCCAAATATAAACCTTAATTATCAACCCTAAACCCACTTATCAAAATATGAAAATAATATAATATTAAACTAAATCCATGTTTAACTTTTAAATAGTATAGGGCTATAAGACCATCTCCAATTATATTCTATTTTTTCCTCTATAAATTTACACCAAAATAGAGTAACTCTATTATAGTATAACTTTTTCTCCAATAGTGTTACTCTATAATAGAGCTACGAGTATATTATAGAGTGAAATTTAGATGAATGTCACTTTTCCACTCCAAATATAGAGTAAAATATAACATTCATCTATATTTCACTTTATAATAGAGTAACTCTATTATAGAGTAACACCATTAGAGCAAAAATTACACTATAATAAAGTTACTCTACTTTGGTGTAAATTGTGGAGGAAAAAATAGAGTGTCATTGGAGATGCCCTAACCCAACACACAACTTCTAAATCCTAATTACAGACCTAACTTTTGAATACTAAACCCTAAACTGGTATCACTAAACCCAAACCTCAACTTCTATTTGTCAAATACTAAACCCTAAATCTTAATCACTAAACCCTAACCCAAATATAGACCCTAAAACCCAAATAAAATGGAACAAAATACATAGTATAGTACACATTGGTGAACAAAATAAAACATTATTTATTAATCATCAAATGGAACGATAATGATAGGGGTCACTAAACTCAAACCTCAACCCTACCTTCCAAATACTAAACCCTAAATCTTAATCATTAAACCATAAACCCAAGTATAAACCCTAAACCCAAATAGAATTGAACAAAATACCATATTTCTCAAATGTTGATATGGCTATGCCTTCATGGAAGGTGGTAATGTTTGCTTCAATGTCAATCCCAATCGTACATAAACTAAACCCAATCAACTAATCATTAAACCCAATCAACTAATCACTAATCAATAAATAGAATATTACAAACTGATGAAATTATGAAATGTTTATGATTGCATGTAAGAAGTTAATGCTGACCCCGACCCCAACCCCAACTACCAACTACTAAATACTACTAAACTCTAAACTCTAAATCCTAATTACTAAACCCTAAACCTAAATAAATAGATTAAGCTAAACCCTAATCAAGGAAGTATAAACCCAAATAGAATGTATATAATATGGTTTATTATACCCAAAACTTTACTTAATAAATCTAAACCCTAGGCATGAGGAACCTATAAACCTAAATACAATCTATAAATTATTTTCCAATATTAAACACTTGAAAGCACATTTACTTGGTTAGCATGTTGCATATCTTATATTCCATATAGTCTAGGTAGTATAGTAAACGAATATTCCAAATAATCAAATTTGTCCAACACTCAAAAAATGAATTTCATATTACAATCAATCATACAAAATGACAAAGAAGAGACCTATCAAATTAAAAACATGACATATTATTACATTTTTAAGGAGTAGTATAGAAATATGTCTCAAATAGTATGGTACCTGTACATAGGTAGCTATACTTAAGAATATATACTATACTATTCATTTCACCAAATATAGTATAGACGGCGAGTTCATCTTCTTCAATTCTTATTTTTTTAGACATCATTTCGTTCACCATCATTATTCTTCACCACCATCTAGAGATCGTCTTCATCTCCTCTCTTTTTCCCGACACGACGATGCTTTTACCGATTCGCCGTCCTTGTTTTTCACCACTGAATCTGTAAAACAAAGACAGAAACGAAAACATAGTATGAAAACAAAAGCATGATTGTGAGAATCAATTGTTTTGAGAAAAAAGGAAAAATAAATGAAATAGTTGTTGTGTGTGTTCACCGTCTACGCTTTCATCGTTGTGTGTTCTTCACCACTGGATCTGTAAAACAAAAACAAAAACAAAAACAGAGTATGAAAACAAAAACATGATTGTGAGAATCAATTGATTTAAGAAAAAAAAACAAAAGAAATGAAAGAATTGTTGTGTGTGCTCATCGCTTATGACTTTATCGTTGTCTCTTCTTTAGAACAATTGATTGTTTTTTTAATGAGAAGAAATTCAATTCAAAAAGATGTGTGAGTAATGAAAAACCATGTTTTACTTTTTACAGTTACAAATTATTAATTAATTTTGTTTTCTTTGTGCAGGTTTCACCGGTTGTATACAAGGGTATAATGACACTATTATACAAAAGACACAGTACATAGTTGCAAACTAGATCTTTTTGTCGTACAATGAATTATAATTTATTTGAAGATTATACAAGCCCAATTCCCTGTATAAAAATGTTATTGCATCTTTTTGTTTGGTTTTTCTTTTCATCTTTTGTAGATCTCGGGAACTAGAACTGTTCAGGCAAGTGAGAGAACTAGTACTACCAAACTGTCTCGTACGTTACTTCCAATATTTTTCAAACATATACTGTCTATGTGTAGTCAAATCTTTGTTCTTAATTTTGCAGGTTAGTTAAATTGTCTGTCTATCCATGTTAACCATCAAAATACATGAACCAATCCCATCATGGTCGACTTTAATCTATGATCCAATAGTTCACATTTGACATTACTGTGTTCCTAAACTCTGGTACTAGATTTTATATTAGCCTACACAACACCCATTATTAGAGTTCCAGACTGGGTTGTCTTCCCTAGTTGCGAATGTCTTTTTAAGAAAATATTTGAGCTGCTGGGTTAAATGAGCCCAAAAGTTGTAAGAAAGTTAATATTTTGAGTCTGATGGCCCAATGGCTGGCAAGTTTATAACCCTTATCATGTACACCAAATCTGATCAATTACGACGGATGGTCAATCCCTCGCTTGCCATTGTCCGTTTTTAGTATAAACGCTCACGATTTGTTTTTGGTCGGTTATTCTCCAAAAAACTTCATACTAAATGAGCCAGATATACATGGCAGTCTAACAGCACGCGCAAGTAGAACGATCGAACATAGCCCCGAAATATAAAAATAAAAAGTTTTAAGAATTTTTTAAAATATATAGATAAATTATGGTAAAAAACTTTAAAATTTTAGATATAATAAAAAAATTACTTATAAAATTTTATTTATTATAAAACTCTAAATTTAGTATTAAATTTTATTTTAGATATAATAAAACTCTAAATTTAGAACTTATAATAAAAAAAATCAGACAAAATTATTAAATTTTAAAATTACTTGATAAAATGTACAATTAATAATTTTTTTGAACATGGTCTAATCTGAGGCGGCCCTGCAGATATATATATATCAATTTTTTTTTTTGGTTTAATTTTTTCTAACAGTATACATACAATCACCACAAATGAATACATCACCGCAAGAAGTGGACATTCCCATACCCTCGACCGGTCTCCATCCATAGGCATTGAAATCAGGAGATTCCAAGAACAAATAATGGGCTACAAAGCGCGACGAGGAAGACGCGGCAGGAAGTGAGGAAAAGAACATTGACAAGACAAACACAAGTGAAGAGAAGACGCTTCTATAGTCATTGCATGATCACCAACAACTTGCGTTTCTCCTGGATATCCACAAAAAAAAGGCTTGAGACTTGGGGTAAGGTTGAGTCCGGATCCTTCAAAAACACAGCAATGCAAGGAGATAACAACATATGAACTGTGCAACTTTGACATCTTTTTCAGAAAGAAAGAAAAAAAAGATTTGTTCCTAACAAAAACAAGTAAAGAAAGTTCTGGTTAATCCCTAAAGATCATGTTCAACCTGCTCGTCACCTTAAACAATAAAAATCTTAAGAATACACAATAGTCTTCCCCGCTTTCCCCCTACAGATGCTTCCCTTAAGAGCTCCTCGCAAACATTGTTGTTAAAGTCTTTTCTTGATCGATCCATTTGAATGTGACCAGCCATTTATCAAAGAATGCCTCAAGGAGTGATGATTATTATACTTCTTATCTTGATTTGTGGATGTTTCTAGAAGGAACCTGATCACTGTCTTCTCCACCAGAGGCATCGTATCCACCACTTGTAGACCTTGACAATGGCATCATCATCATCATCATGGATTGTTGTTGTTGCTGTCCTCTCTTCTGACCAACATCTGAAGAAAACCGGTTGACCTGCGCTGACCCTTCTGCTTCAGACGACACCCTAAAAGGGTGAATGTCATGCGAGTCTAAGCTGCTCTCTGGTGAAGATGTCCCCATAACACCACCTGACCCTGACATTGCTCGACTTGTCTGAAACGCGCTTCTTGCTTCTAGCTGAAGAGGACCTAGCCCTGAGCTAGTTGATGTCTCCATAGAGGCAATTCTTGTCTGAACATTCATCAGAGGCAATTCTGCTGGTAACCTTATGCGCTGCTTAGATTGCCTTCTCTGCTGCTTCCCGTTGGTATTACCAGCTTCAAGTTTTGCCGGGAACTTTCTACGGTCGCTGCTGCTTGCTTCCCTCCTCTCGACAGGCTGGATAATTTTGGATCTCTTCCTTGCCTCTGCTGCTGCCTTTGAGACTTCTTCCGCATTGAGACGCGCTAGAGTCCATGGACTGATCTTCACAGGTTGCGTCTTCTTCTTGACGCGTTCCTCAACCACTGTCTTCTTCCCATATGAACTTACAGACGCATTCTCTGGCGGAACTACATCAAACTGCACACAGAAACACACACATAAGAGAAAATCATAGGTACAATAAATTGGTTTTTAAACAAGATACCTGGTCCTCAACAAACAGACGCGGTGGGGTGCACCAAGCTCCACGGTGAAATGTATTGAAGGAGCTTGCACTGCTTAGCCCAGTGAATGAGCTGATCATTGACATTTGAGGGCTTTGTTGACCTCCACCGCCTTCTTCTAGCTCTTGCTCTTGTTCCCTAAGTGCAACTATGTAGTCGTATGTACTGATTCCCTGTTAAGACAACTTCATTTAGGTAAAGAGCAAGACTTGGCGTGTACTTGAGCATTGGAAACAACCTTTTTGATGAGAAGAATGTGGAAGAAGAAAAGCTGAGCAACAGGTAGCGTTGGCAGCATTGCTAGTAGAGTGCAAACAGCCTGCAAGAGAATGAAACGAAACTTTCAAATCTTGCATTCAAGAGAATCAATTGTATAAAGAAGATTAACTTACAACGACTATAACAAATGGAACTAGGGAGAAGCTGCTTCCCAGCTTTAAGGCAATGTCTGTGTGAAACTGGTTCCTTCGAAGTAGACATAGTACTAGCACAAATATTCCAGTTGACCATTGCATAATGAGCTGCAAGATCAAGCCCCAGAAGGAACAAATACAAAGTTTATGCATTTAACTTGAAATAGACATAACACACAAAAGAAGAACAGAACGGCAGAGAATAACAGAAGAGAGCAACGCAAGCTTACCAAGAAAATAGCTGATACCATGAGGCTGAAGAACTTTCTGTAATTCCGCTTGCCAATGCAATTGTTTAGCCACTACACACACACGCACAAGTCCATAAGCAAAAGAAGATGAGAAATTTAAAATAGAATGTGGGGAAAATCCTTTTAGTACCCTGCAGTGATGATCAAAACGGTCCACACATTTGTCACAAACTCTGCAATGCTTGCTGTATTTGAAGACCTGCAAAAGAACCAGAATGATTAGTTTTGAGCATATGCAGAGCTTTCTTGAAGAAATAATAATACAGTAAGTTTGTGGTTTCAATGTTTCACCTCAACTTCACATAGACTGCAATAGAACATCCCATCCTCACTAATCTGCTGCTCAGAAGATTCATCTCTTCCACTGCAACAACCACAAATCAATGCACAAGGAGAGCAAAGCACACCCAGGAGACGAGATCTTTGCGATGACTCCTGTTTCTTGTTAGTTCCATTTTCTTGATCATTTACACATGTGCTGTCATGAGACTTAGCACCACCTATAGCTGATCCACCACAACTATCTTTTGTGCCCTTTGATTGAGTAAATTTCTCGTTTTCAGGTATTTTAAGGTACTTCTTTGACCTGAAAACTCCAGGGTCTGCAGGATCTGAAGCCACACACCATATATACAGTCCAACCACACATGTAATCTAGCAAGAAAAATATCACTGACTTCAAGTAAATCTCTCAGAGAATACCACCAACCCATCCAATAAGGAAAAGGTAGTTCCAAAGACAATGTTTACATAAAGGGTTGAAAAGAAGATGGATGTAGTGGTGATACCACATTGTATGCAAGAAATTCAACCTCAAAGTAGAAGGTTTTTAGCTTTAATGACAGACTCAAGAAGTGAATATGGTTGAACCAGTGGATACTATTATTATCTCTAAAATAATGGATCAAATTACAAGAGCAAATAGCGTATCCGCAGATGTGAGATGGAAGTTTCAGACATAGAACTAAAATTAGCTCGGAATAATGAAGTAGCTAGAAGCCTAGAACTAACTTTACCATTTTTATGAATAAGTGAGGATTCTAAGCTCTTGATGGGACCATATAAGGATCCAAATAGAAGTAATGTTAAATCAAATTTGCCTGATTAGCTATATATAATAAATAACAAATTCGCTAGTCACGTTAGATTGTGGAGGCACTAGTCTATGTTTTTCTCTAAAAAGATAAGCATTTTCCAGAAATAGAAAGACAAGAAAACAGAGACAATTAGTACACAATTATGAACTCTAAAATCTACAAGCAAAGATGAGTTTGGAATCCAAAGCAAACAAATTTTAGCTTACCAGAGGAGTGTAAATGCCCATCACAATGTACTGATGAATCTTGTTCCCAACAAAAGGAGCAAAGAAGACGTAGAAAGCAAACCCAAGTGCCAAGAACACAGCAACAGCCACCACCTACCAAGAGAGTGAACAAAGTCTCAAACTTTCACCTCAAGAATAAAAAACCTTCCAAAGAAACTTCAGTTAAAGTAAGAAGAAAGTACCTGAAGAGGATGGTATGGAAGTTGCCATCCATGTTTCCTCATTTTCCCCTTGAAATGCTGCAAAAACCCAGATGTAGATTGAAGAAGCTCAAGTCAAATTAACAGAAAAAAAAAAACTTTCCATTTTCCCCTCATCTTCTCCAAATAAACAGAGTAACATAAGTCTCATAACAAAGGGAAGAAGAAGAGTAGAGATGAAGACATTTGACCACTGGCTGGGTGGAAAGTAAATAGCTTAATTATCGAATAGAAACAAAAAGAAATAAAGTAAGACTCTTTCTTTGTGGTATCTCTGATTCTCTCTGTGCAAAGTTCTAAGCTTTTGTGCAGAGATCTAAAAGAACCCACCACCATGGAAGAGAGAGAGAGAGAGATGAAAAGCAGTTACCTTTTCTCCAAGGACACCAAATCATGTGTCACAGTCCAGTTGCTGGCAAATCCAGTAACACTTGTTTTTTCTTTCTCCTTTTGATAACACTCCTCTCTCTCTCTCTCTCTCTCTTTCACTGTCTTAGTAATTTTCTTTCTTTTACATTTTTTTACCCACTCATTTGTTTAGGGAAAAGTACCAATTTCGACCCGAACAATTTCAGTCGTGTCAAATACAATCCGAACAATTGATCAGTGCCAAATACGACCTCAACTCAATTATAATTCAAAAAAACTACCCGAACTTCTTAAAATGTGCTTAAATCTACATTGACTCTAACATAAGTTAGTTAATCGTTAACAAGATAAAACGACGTTGTTTTGATATACGAAGAAAAGTGCCAATTTCGACCCCAACACTCTCAATCGTGCCAAATAGGATCCGAACAAATGATCAGTGCCAAAAACGACCTTTTGATATATATATATTTTTTAAAAATATGTTCATTTCGGGACTCAAACCCGTGCCGGGATATCCTTTTAAAGGGGCATACTAACAACTAGACTAAAGTAATTTTTTGAAATATTATTACAAATTGAAATTCCCCATTATATAAACTACTATTCTTCTTCATCTTATCC
>NC_027749.1:18659436-18667259 GCF_000695525.1 Brassica oleracea var. oleracea | reverse complement strand
ATTTAAAACATGTTAATGTATTTATATAAATCAGAAAAAATTGTCACCAAATTTTTAAATTGGATAAGATGAATAATAGTAGTTTATATAATTTCAAATTTGTAATAATATTTCAAAAAGTTACTTTTATCTAGTTGTTAGTGTGCCCCTTTAGAAGGCTATCACAGCACGGTTTGAGTTCCGAAATGAATATATATATATATATATCAAAACGACATCGTCTTATCTTGTCAACGGTTGACAAACTTCTGTTAGAGTCAATGTAGATTTATGCAGGTTCTAAGAAGTTCATGTAGTTTTTCTTAAATTATAATTAAGTTGAGGTCGGTTTTGGCACTGACCATTTGTTCGGGTTCTATTTGGCACGACTGAGAGTGTTGGAGTCGAAATTGGCACTTTTTCTCGTATATCAAAACGACGTCGTTTTATTTTGTTAACGATTGACTAACTTCTGTTAGAGTCAATGTAGATTTAAGCACGTTTTAAGAAGTTTGGGTAGTTTTTTCGAATTATAATTGAGTTGATGTCGTATTTGGCACTGATCAATTGTTCGGGTCGTATTTGGCACGACCTAAATTGTTGGGGTCGAAATAGGCACTTTTCCCCATTTGTTTACCTTTCTGTTTTCACCCCCACACTCTTTCTCCCTTTGTAATGATCAACTGAGCATAATTAGATTTTTCAAGATTTAATTGTGTGATTAGGTAGCCTAATGTTTGACATAAACATACCTAACTACAAATGTGTCTTTGTGTATTTAATTATCGAAACTCACATTTAATTTAATGTTTGTACCAAAATATATTTTTTCTGAAAAAAGACAAAAAAGAGAACCAAAAGACTTTAGTATTGCGTCTTAAATGTTTTATCTTCCAACCTGGTAACTACTCTGCACAGTGCACACTTTATGTTACACGAATCAAAGCTGATTTGGTTAAAGAGAATTTTCAACTTTGAAGATGTAACATTGCATGGAAGATTATGATCAAACATCTGATTGGAGGAATATTTATTAAGCAGCTCCACAGTCTATATATTCGATCCCCGAGGAAATGGAGAGTTACTCAAACATAGCAGCCAATAAAGCGATGGTCGGGAGAAGACATATGAATTTGGGAATTATTTTCCGCATCCATAAAATCTTAAAGAGATTTTCAGATAAAAAATATTAATAAATTTAGTTATATGCTTAAAAGTTGGAAGTTAATTTTAAAATGAAAACTTAACAGATTTATAGATTTGAAGTGTTTTATAGAGTTTAATAGGTTTTCCTAAAGTTCCATATATATGCGAACCAATTTATAAATTGTGAGTGTTTTACAAAAACCATGGCTTTTGTTTAAATTTCTAAAAGCTTTGGCAGTTGGTTTTTTTTTTTTTTTGTTCAACGCTTTGGCAGTTGGTTTGTCTTTTTTTTTTTTTTTAACGTCAACTTTCATTACTTATATTGAACTTACATGATCCATATGCAAGAAAGCATGTAAAATTTGAGGTACATAATAATGAAATTGAAAAACTACTCCATCTTCAACTTGTTTTGCTAGAATGTCCGCTGCTCCATTTGCTTTTCTACTAACCCACTTGAAGTTGATGCTTTGGAACTTCCTTGCCCACCATCTTATATCACGTATCCAATTATAATGGTTGAAAAGTAGTTTTTTATTATTCAAGATGTCAATAGCCTTTTGACAATCACTTTCCATAATCAATTGCTTATAACCAAGACTCCAACAATGTTGTATGGCCATCAGAATCGCTTGTAACTCACTTTCAAGTGCATTTTGAACTCGTTTACCTCGTGCTTGGACCGATCCTTTGTAAACCCCATTTTCATCCCGAAGAATCCAACCAGCAGTAGCATCACCCAACTGTTGTCTAAATGAAGCATCAGTGTTGCATTTGATCCATCCTAGAGGGGGTTGTTTCCATTTCTTATTTTCTTCAAGCGTAGCATCTCCTCCTCTCCTGCTATGATTTGGTATATTCAAAAGGTCACTCTGTTTCCATTCATTTGCATATTCTTTCGCATATCTTAACACAGCCCTCCACAGTATATCTTTTTGTTGAAAAACTAGCATGTTCCTACTCTTCCAAAGCCTCCATAAAATCCAAAGAGGCAAGTCTTGAAAATGAGTAAGTCTTGTGGAGAAAGAGTATTGTAAGCATGCCTCTATCTTCTCTTCAAGCGTCGTCGTGGGGTTATTGATGATAAGGTTAGAGAGCCATGAAGCTCTCCAAATACCTGCAGCATAGGACAACCAAAGAAAATATGCTCCTCTGTTTCTTCTACATTGCAACAACGTCGATAAAGATCGTTCTGAGTGATATGCCTTCTCTTAAGATTGTTACCGGTCGTTAAACAACCAGATAGCATCCTCCACAAGAAATGTTTTAGCTTTGTAGGAGCGTTTGTTTTCCAAATCTTGTGTTTCAATGCTGCCGTTCCACGAGTTAGTTGTGGAGGATCGATAGTTGGCAGATGAGTTCCCAACCAATACCCAGACTTCACTGTATATAAGCCATCTTCATTATAGTGCCAGCCTAACAGGTCTTGTGTTGCCACATGACTAATTCTAATAGCAAGAATTCGATCCACATCTTCATCAACCACCATCTCGCGTATAGCTTCTGTTCATTCCATTTACCTCGGTTAACATCTAAATATTCTTTCACCTTCTCTCCGTCAACCAATATATCTCTAGCTCGTGGTGGTCTTGGTGGATGATCAGGTATCCATGGATCAGTTATCCATGGATCAGTCCACATGTTAACTAGGTCACCATTGCCCACTATATACCGTAGTCCTTTAGTGATCAGGTCACGGCCATATAGGATTGACTTCCAAGCATAAGATGCTTTCTTCTTCAGTGTAGCCTTTATTATATCCCCATCTGAGAAGTATCTGGCGCGTAGCATGCGAGCCATAAGACAATTAGGATATTGCATTATCCTCCAGACCTGTTTACTAAACAGAGCTTGATTAAATACTTCCAAATCTTTAAACCCCAATCCTCCTTCTCTTTCTGGTACACTGACTCTGTTCCAAGAATACCAATGAAGTCCCTTTTTCTCACCCGAGCTCCACCAAAACCTTGCCAAAATCGCATTAATCTCCGAGCAAGTCTCCTTTGTTAATCTAAATATATTCATAGAATATATTGGCATTGCAGTTGCAATTGCTTTGAGTAATACTTCTTTACCACCATGGGAAAGGTGTCTTTGTTTCCAACTTTGTGTTATTGATTTCACCTTATCAATAACATATGCAAACATCTCCTTCTTCTTGCTTCCCACATGTTCTGGCAAACCCAAATACTTTCCAAAGCCTCCATCATTATAAATACCTAATAGAGATCGCATCCTTGTCTTAACTGGGTCATTGACCTTAGCTCCAAATGCGATAGATGATTTCGAGAGATTAATTGCTTGGCCAGAGACTGCCTCATATAACCCAAGGATAGACTTTAACTTCTTAGCTGCTTTGATATTAGCCGATGAGAAGAACAACGAATCATCAGCAAAAAACAGGTGACTAACCGCTGGTGCATTGTTGGATATCTTCACTCCCATAAGTGATCTGTCTTCCATCGCTTTTGTCATCAGGCGTGAGAGTACTTCAGCACACAAAATGAAAAGATAAGGAGATAGAGGGTCTCCTTGTCTGAGCCCCCGAGCTGGTGTAATGAATCATTCTGCCTTCCCATTAATTAGAACTGAGTATCTGACAGCAGTGACACACTCCATAATCCAGCCAATCCAATGCCTGTCAAATCCCAAATGCTTCATTGTCTCAGCCAAAAATTTCCATTCTAAATGGTCATAGGCCTTAGTTATATCTGTTTTCACAGCCATATACGATGTAGCTTGCCTCTTTCTAGCTTTTAGACAATGAAAGACTTCATGAGCAACAACAATGTTATCTGAGATCATTCTTCCAGGGATAAAGGCATTTTGATTCTCAGATATAATGCTACAGAGATGAGCTTTAAGCCTATTAACCAAAACTTTAGTAATGATCTTATAAGATACATTACAGAGCGCTATTGGTCGAAAATCCTTCATACCAGATGGAGGGTAGACCTTCGGTATCAGGCATAGGTTAATGCAACTGAGTTGAGGATCCAGATGTCCTGTTTCAAAGAACTCCGTGATTTCCTTCATGATCCCCTCCTTTATATCATCCCAATAATGATGATAAAACACTGTAGAGAATCCATTAGGCCCTGGTGTACGGTGAACTCCTATATCCATAACTGCTGTGAACACTTCCTCCTTTGTAACCATACGGGTAAGATCTTGATTCATCTATATAGTAACTCGTTGTTGTAGATTCTGAAATACTCGAACATACTGATGTGGATCAGTCCCTTCAGAGGCATAGGGTTTTTTGAAATAGTTAACAGCCACTTGCGAGATCTCTGAGTGACCACGATATATGACCCCTTGTTCATCTTGAATTGAGTTTATTGTATTCTTAACTTTTCTTCTTTTTGTTACAGCATGAAAGTATCTTGTATTCCGATCTCCAGAGCGCAACCAGTTGATCCTACTTTTTTGTTTCCAGTATACCTCCTCTTCAATATAGGCTTGGTTCAACTCTTCTCTTATTTATGTTCTTTGTTGTTGAGATACATTAGGTGAAGTGATGGCTTTGTCCAGCAAAGCTCTCAACGTTCCAATTCTTTCCTCAGCATTGTTACGGTTCTGTCTCTTCCATCTAGATATGTGATGTCGACAACTACTCAATCTTTGAGCTAACGGCATCTGTAACAGTTGGGTCTGACATGTTCCTCTCCAGCCCCTTTTCACACTCTCCTCAAAACCATCTTTAGTCATCATCCGACTATCAAATCTGAAAGTTCTCGGAGGTTCATAACTTTCTTTACTGATAAAAGACACCAATGGTCTATGGTCAGACTCACCTATCTCCAAATACTATGTCTGAGATGCAGGGAAAAGATCAAACCATCTAGTATTTGCCATGGTACGGTCCAAGCAGCATTTAACCAAATGTCCTCCACGTTGACCAACCCATGAAAGTCGATTACCAACAGAGTGCAATTCAGTGAACTCACAAGTTCTCATCATCTGTCGAAATTCACTGAATGAGTTTTCAAGTCTCAGCCTTCCTCCTTCCTTCTCATGATTCTCCAAGATCTCATTGAAATCTCCCAACAAGAACCACGGGTGTTGTCTTCTAGTAAGACTTAATCGAGTTAATCTTTCCAAAGTGTGATGTCTAAAAGACGGGTTAGGATGCCCATACACAAAGGAAAAATAGAAACTGATTCCATTAAAATCAACATTACAATCGATAAGCTGAGCAGACTGGCTAATCACATACAAACGAACTGATTGCTGAAAGAAAATAACAAGGCCACCTCCTACTCCTATTGGGGGAACAACAACAGAATTAGAAAAACCTAGTTGAACTCCTACATCACGCACATAGTCATCTTGCTGTTTAGTTTCTGATAGACACAGAATGTCCGGGAGATATTTGCGACATATCTCCTTGAGGCGTCGAACCGTCGAGTCTGTGCCTAAGCCTCGACAGTTCCAACAGGCTGTCCTCATAGTGGAAGAGGTGGTTTAGAGCCCACCGCGCCTCTCATGTTGTTGGTGTCAACCATTGCTTCACCCACGTCTGCTTCCATCTCATTCTGAACCATCACTCGACCTTTCTTGCGTTTCACTCCATTAGTCCCACTAGCTTCCCTCTTATGAAACATCTCTGAGTTGTCAGTAGCAGCTGAGAGCCAGGCTTTCCTCTTGAGTAACGATTCAGATAGATACTCTTTTGGGACAACCTGACCATGATGGTAGAGCGTATTATACATTTCTTCAACATCTATCTCACTGGAGAACATCGTTTGCTTCCCTTCACTTTTCCAAAGGTGATCATCATCATTTTCTTCCTCCCATGCCCTGATGTTTCTTTCATACTCCTCTTGCTCCGGGTCTAAAGGTTCTGCTACAGCCTCCACGTTGTGCCCCTCAGCCTCATTATCTGCGTCTGCTACTTCATCATTTTCCTCAATGATCTCTTCAATAAGGACTCCTTGGTTTGGTACCAACTCCACATCAGTATCGTCGCCTTCACTGTCATTATCTTCATCATTCTGGTCAACACCTCCATTTTGAATCAAGCAGGCACCAGAGTCATGCGTGATCATGCCACATGTTTCACAGAACCCACGAAGCCTCTCGTATTGGATCCTGAGGAGAGTGTTAACTCCAGGGGTGAATTGGAAGTTTCTCTGAAACTTCAGGGGATTGTTAACATTCCAATTGAGGCGGACTCTGACAAACTCCATTCTACATCCCACCTCCTCGTTGTAGTCCATTTGAATGTACTCTCCTAGTACTCTCGCAATGTTAACAATCACCATTCGGTTCATGTACTGGAGTGGAATGCCCCTAATCTGGATCCAGAAAGGAATGAAATTGAGCATCGCCATGTCCATCAGAGGCGTCCAGCGCTGGAGAACAAGCATACGATCCGCATACGCCCATGGGCCACTTCTTATCACCGTATCCATCGCTTCCTCAGACGGGAAGATGAACTGGAATCATCTGTGTTCGATGATTCTTCCCCGAACCAAGCCTTCAAAGCCCCAGGATCGTGGCATAGAGGCAACGATTGCTCGAAGGTTTTGTTTTCTAGGCATCACCGGACGGCCAATTAGGATGAAACGGTTCTCCTCCTCCGCCTGTCTCACCACATCAGCCGGCAAGACAAAAGGTTCGTCATCAGCGCCCAGATTGATATCTTGTAAGGATCTTCGGATGTTCTCCGCCATTAAGGAATTTAGCGATCTGAGATGTCTAATTGAGATTTTTGTAAGATAGTTAGAGCAAGTTTGATACAGAAACGATCTTCCCAATCTTTCTTTAAATACCTATTTCCACCATAACTGTATTAGAACCACTACATCACGATTACCCATCTGAGGGATCGTGGAGAGAGACAACATCGTGGTTGATTTCGAACAGAAAATCACCACAACATTGAGAAAAAAATCATCAACCACGCAGATCGTGGCGAGAAAAAGAAACTGTTTTCTTTCGTCTTTTTTGTCGCCTCCAACATCGCGCCCTGAGAAAAAAAATTATATTTAGTTATGGTCTTTCTCTTCATCACAAAATGGACTTCTACCAACACTACAAGAAAACAGCGGTATTCTGAAGGACATTCCGACGGAAAATGAAATCCTCGGAAATTCCCGAGGAATTTTGGGTTTCCTCGGAATTTCCTCGGAATATACCGACGGAATTCCGAGGAAACATCAATCCGTCGGAATATTCTGAGGAAATTCCGAGGAAAAATGTGTTCCTCGAAAAAAACCGATGAATTCCGAGGAAATATTATAGGGATTTTACAAAATTCCGAGGAAATTCCGACGAACTAGTGATCGATCGATGCGTTTTTGGACATATACCCATTGATCGATCACATTGTTACGCTTTGGTCCATCTTAGTGATCGATCGATGCGTTTTTGGACATAAATCCATCGATCAATCCGTTTATAAAAAAACATTCGAGATTTTGAAACCCCAAACACTAGTTCCTCGGAATTCCGAGGAAATTCCGAGGAACACTTGATATCCTCGATCGATCGATGGGATAATCTCATCGATCGATCACATTGTTACGCTTTGGTCCATCTTAGTGATCGATCGATGCGTTTTTGGACATAAATCCATCGATCTATCCGTTTAAAAAAATTGACGTTTTGAAACCCCAAACACTAGTTCTTCAGAATTTCCTCAGAATATTTCGACGGAATTCCGAGGAAGAAAAGGGTTTCCTCGGAATTCC
>NC_027749.1:18656262-18658079 GCF_000695525.1 Brassica oleracea var. oleracea | reverse complement strand
ATTTCCGAGGAAAGATGAATTTCCGAGGAAAGATGAATTTCCGAGGAAAGATGAATTTCTGATGAGTTATTTCCGAGAACTTTTTTCGTCGGTATGTCGTCGGAATAGCGTTATTCCGACGATATACCGACGATTTTTTCTCTCAGTATGGTGCTGTTTTCTTGTAGTGCAATAAAAACTTCTTTTATAATTGGTTTCTGTTTCAGTTACTTTTTCGTTGCTTGGATCAAAAGCCAATCTCTTACATGTCTACATATTATGTGCATATAAAAATTAATATACGTCGACTTTACATGCAGATACGAAAGTAAAATAATTTTATTTTATTCAGAAATTCGTATAACACATGCTACGAACATGTTTCTGTCTTATCCTAAGAATATAATTGTTAAGCTCCGATTGTCCACTGCTAAAGAGTTTTCACGTCCGTTCGTTCATTGTAATGAGACTTCATCCTGTGCGATCGTCGATGGGTTAATTTTCAAAATCTCATGTCTTATTTACTGATTATACAATGACATTTCTAATGTATTTTGATCTCATTCACATAATCTCGCCAATATGTCATTAATCCTCCTATTGATATGTCATTAATCCTCCTATTACTACAGTTCAACCATGTTTAACACTAAATTCTTTCCATACAAGTAACTCGAAAAATAAGTGTGCTAACATAAATAACTAGATCAATTTGTATAAGCATTTTAATATAAACTATCATATATCACAAACCGAATGTTACAATATCAATAACAGCCGAAAACATTACAATACTTTAGTAAAATCGTTTTTTTATAAAAGAAATAGCTACATGTTTTGTTTTCCTCTTTGAATGTGTAATGCGATTAATCTATATATATAAAAAAATATTGGTCTCTCTCCCGTGAAGACACCTCAGCGCCACATCATTAAATCGAGTGTTCTGGTTTCGACACGTGTCCGTCAACTCCAAAGTGCTACGTTTCAATTAATGAGATAAGTTTAATTTGGGCTTGCTTAAAAACCAAGAAGTTTGACTTAGGATGAACCATACAACAAGACTATTATTTTTAAAGTTGGTATGTACGAAAAACATTATTTGACTTAGGTTATGACATGTTTCCTCTTCCTCCCGCTGAGAAAAAACTGCGGCGTTACTGTTCTCTATTAGATTTATTAAATACAATTAATTTATTTATTAATATCACCGACCCACTCATCCAAGACGTCTCATTCCATACATCTCCTATCTCAAATTGTTGTGGATTTACACCTATAAATAAGTGAGTTCAATTCAGTGAAGATCATCACTTTTTCCATCTAAATCATTCCGTAGATTTCTACTGTATTTTTTCGATTGTCTGCAACAAATTATTATGTGTTGATAGCTGCTTGATTATGAAACAAATGTTGCTGTAGATTTGCTTGATAATCAGCTAGAGTCCGTTTTCCAGTGATTTATTCCCACCAGATAACCAGTTTCTGATCTAATCGAGGAATATTTCGAGAATCTGGGAATCTGGTTCTTATACGTCGGTTGAAGATTTTGTTATCAGATTTTATGACAGTTCCGGTATCGCCAAAGATAGATCTACCAGCACCGCCGTAAAAATCCATCCCACCACCGTCGCCGGAGAATCCTGAAGCCATTTTTATTCTCTCTCAAAAGCCGAGAAGAAAGAGAGATTAGATAACTTTAAGAAAACTGGAGAGACTGGGACTCTGTTCTTAACTCTCTCATTAATTGGCGAGGTTCTTCAATTCGTAGACGTTTACTCCTCCTTAGCTGGCAATGCCATATCTAGACTCTGATCTTAATTCTCTCATGTCTTGCGATT
>NC_027749.1:18647079-18655795 GCF_000695525.1 Brassica oleracea var. oleracea | reverse complement strand
ATTTCTTTTATTAATAAACATTATTTCTTTTGAACAATAGTTTTTTTTTACTGAATTGAACAATAGTTTCCTATTAAGTTCTGTATTTATTACGGAAAACAAATTAAATAATGCATTTTCATTTAATCTATATACTGTATACTGTCTGTAAATGTTTTGAAAATCTTCGTGATAAAAAAAAACTTAATTTTGATCCATTAATTTGTCTTGAAAACCATCAGTACTCATTTAACTTTTAGTAAATCCTTAAAACCCTAAAAATAAGAGAAAATAACAAAAACATGCCACTTGGGTTTTAATTCAAATAGCACCAGACTTTCACGTGCAAGTGCCATAGTTTATGTCTCTTACTTTTTTCTTACCTCTTCCAATAAAACACAAACATTATTTTTTTTAAACACAACTTTAGTAAGTAAACTATTGTTTTTGTGTTCCAAACAAAAAAAAAACTATTAGCGCCAAACTTATGAGTTTATGTGGTCCTAAACAGGTTGTTGCCATTTAAGAATTGTTGAAGTAAGCTTGAAGAAAGCTTGAAGATTAAGCTATCCTAATCCTAAGTAGTTTGGGATCCTAAGAGATAAGGATCAAAGTGTATTTAAGAGTTATCTAAATACAAGTGTTTCCAATTAGGATTAGGAAATCTATAAGCCTTATATAAAGGCGTTGTTGTGAGATGAGATTGTGTGTGAGATTTTATGAGCTTGTGGTTTTGAGTGAGTTTCCACAAGAGATTAATAAGAAGAGATTAGTTCTTGTTATCTTTGAGTCCTTATACAATCATCACACATTATTGTGGTATGAGAGCGAAGGTTTCAATATGAGTGACCTTACCGTGGCAACAACGAAACCAACGAAGGAAGGGGGATCATCCTCCATCAAATGTCCTATACTAAGTGCTACAAGCTATACCGTATGGGCCATGAGAATGAGAATTCTACTCAGGGTACACAAGGTCTGGGACATTGTGGAAACAGAAGCCGAGGGCGACGAGAGACACGACATGGCTATGGCCCTATTGTTTCAATCAATACCTGAGACGCTTATCTTACAGGTCGGCGAGCTTGACACGGCAAAGAAAGTATGGGACGCAATCAGGGCGAGATACGTTGGAGCGGAGAGAGTTAAGGAAGCTCGATTGCAGACACTAATGGCGAAATTTGATCGTCTCAAGATGAAAGACACCGAGACAATAGATGAATTTGTTGGAAAACTATCTGAGATATCATCAAAGTCTGCTAGTTTGGGTGAAGAGATTGAAGAACCTAAGATTGTTCAGAAGTTTCTGAAGTGTCTTCCCCGAAAGAAGTATATTCATGTTGTGGCTGCATTAGAGCAGGTTCTGGATCTCAAAACAACTACATTTGAGGACAATGAGTCACAGTCACAGTCTTAAAGCATATGAAGAACGTGTTGCGGAGGAAGAAGAAGATCAAGGTGATCAAGGCAAGTTAATGTACGCAAACAACGAGTCACAGTCATCTCGCGGCGGCTATAATGGAGACAACAGGTACAGAGGCCGTGGAGGTAGATATCAGAACAGAGGTCGAGGTCGAGGACGATATTTTGCACCTCGTGATGCATCACGCGTCAGATGTTATCGTTGTGACAAGCTGGGTCATTACGTAACAGACTGTCCTGATCTGAAGTTGAAGCTCTAGGAGGCACATGAGACCGAGAAAGACGAGACCCAAGAAGCTGATGAACTTATGCTTCATCAGATCGTATATTTGAATGAAGAAAAGGTGGTTCCAAGTAAGTATGAAGCGGGCAACGAAGAAGACAACATCTGGTACCTTGACAACGGGGCTAGCAATCACATGAGTGGTGATAAGCGATACTTCTCTTTCATTGATGATACAGTCACAGGAAAAGTCAGGTTTGACGACGACTCACGTATTGACATCAAGGGAAAGGGGTCCATTGAGTTCTTGGACCGTAACGGAGAGACAAGGAAGATCTTAGATGTCTACTATATACCTGATCTAAAGAGTAATATCATCTCATTAGGACAGGCTACAGGGTCGGGGTGCGACATAAGGTTGAAAGATGAGTATCTCATCATGCATGATCGTGACGGGAAGCTGATTGTTAAGGCCGCTAGGTCAAAGAATAGACTATACAAGGTACAAATGAAAATCAAGGAGACGATGAGCCTACTAACAACTGAAACAAGCGAGTCCACAAGGTGGCACTCACGGCTAGGACATATAAACTTGGAATCAATGCGGTCAATGGTTCAACGAGGGCTCGTTATTGGCGTTCCTCAAATCAAAATTGAGAATAATGTATGTGGTTCTGTTTGCTTGGCAAGCAAGCAAGACAACCTTTCCCGCAAGCTACAACGTATAGAGCTGAGAAGGTGCTTGAGCTCATACATGGCAACTTATGTGGTCCCATAACACCAACTACGAGTGCTGGAAACAGGCACATCTTCATTTTGATTGACGATCACTCAAGGTATATGTGGACTATACTACTCAAAGAAAAGAGCGATGCACTTGGGAAGTTTAAAGTCTTCAAGGAACGGGTAGAGCAAGAAACGAAAGAACGAATACAAGCTCTTAGAACGGACAGAGGAGGAGAGTTTGTGTCCATAGAGTTCAATAAGTATTGCGAAGAGTCAGGAATCAGAAGACATTTTACAGCTCCCTATAGCCCTCAACAAAATGGTGTTGTCGAAAGATGCAATAAGACGATGATGGAAATGACAAGGAGCTGCTTGAAGCATATGTCTGTTCCAAACTACTTATGGGGAGAAGGAATCAAGCACTCTACCTACCTACTGAACCGTATAGCTACTAGAGCACTAAAGGATCTTACTCCTTATGAAGCCTTTCGTGGGAAGAAACCGAATGTTGCTCATCTACGCGTGTTTGGGTGTATCTGTTACGCAAAGATTGAGTCGAAGCTGCTAAAGAAACTTGATGACAGGTCGCGCTTGTTGGTTCATCTTGGCACAGAACCAGGATCGAAGGCTTACCGATTGCTTGATCCTCAAACTAAAAAGATATTTGTCAGCCGAGATGTCGTGTTTGTTGAAACTAAAGGCTGGAATTGGAGGCATGTTGACACAGAGAAGAACCAAGTTGGGAATTTCACCTCTACTCTAGGAACGTTTGGGAACCATGGTATTGAAACAGAGCAGAGTAAGTCTAAGATGATAGATCCTATCGTGAAAGAGGAGGTCGAAGAGGAAGAGAGTTCGGCTAGTGAAGATGAATCAGAGATGGTACAAGATCCCTACGGTCCTATGCTGAGACGCTCTGAGAGACAGAGCTCAAGACCAAAGTACTTAGATGACTATGTTTTGATTGCAGAGTATGAAGGGGAAAAACTTCTACTAACCTTAAATGATGAGCCAAGCTTCTTTGATGAGGCAAAAAAGCTTAAAGAATGGATACTTGCCTGTGAAGATGAGATAAGATCGATCACTAAACTTGATTGTTGGAGCCTGGTTGATCTATGATATCTTGCATATTTACATTGTTTTATTCATTCATCCATGAGCATTTTCATCATATAGATTAGTATTTAGCCATGTCTAGGTTGCATTTTGCATTCATTGTCCTTATTAGGTGTTGGAGTGTGTCATGGAGTGCTCAAGCAAGCACCTAGAGCTTGGAACTACAAGCTAAACAAGATCTTGTTGAGTCTAAAGTTCGAGAGATGCTTGAAAGAACCTTCTGTGTATCGAAGAGCAGAAAATGGACAGCTTCTTATTGTTGCCGTCTATGTGGATGACTTGCTTGTCACAGGAACAAACCTAAAGCAGATTGAGGAGTTTAAGATTGAGATGGCAATGAAGTTTGAGATGAGTGATCTAGGGAGGCTCACTTATTATCTAGGGATCGAAGTGAATCAACACGCTGATGGGATCACGTTGTGTCAGAACAGATACGCTCTGAAGATATTGGAAGAAGCCGGGATGAAGCTTTGTAATTCGGTTTAGACGCCAATGGAGATGGGACTCAAGCTGGCCAAGTCCGAGGAAGAGAATGATGTCGATGCAACTAACTACAGAAAGATTGTCGGATGCTTTCGTTATCTCCTTCATACTAGGCCTGACTTGTCATATTGTATAGGAGTGCTAAGCAGATATATGGCAAAGCCGAAGGAGTCACATGGAGTGGCAATGAAACAGTGCCTCCGATATCTAAACGGTACTACTACGTTGGGCCTTCAATTTGAAAGATCAAGTTCTAATGCGATGAAGTTGGTTGGATACAGTGACAACTCTTACAATACCGATCTTGATGATGGAAGGAGTGTAACAGGGCATATATTTTACCTCGGTTCTAGTCCTATTACCTGGTGTTCTCAGAAACAAGAGACAGTGGCACTATCATCATGTGAGGCTGAATTCATGGCGGCAACAGAGGCAGCGAGACAAGCTATCTGGTTACAAGACCTTCTTGGAGAGATCACTGGAGTTCTATTCAACAGAACCACCATTCGAATAGATAATCGTTCGGCCATTGCACTCTAAAAAAATCTGGTGTTTCATGGGCGTAGCAAACATATACATTCAAGGTATCATTTCATCAGAGAGTGCGTTGAGAAAGAGTTACTAGAAGTTGAGCATGTACCCGGAAGTGAACAAAAGGCAGACATTCTAACCAAGGCATTGGGAAGAATCAAGTATAAAGAGATGAGAGATCTAATAGGAGTTCAAGATTTGAAAGACATGGAGTTCAAGCTTAAGGGGGAAACTGTTGAAGTAAGCTTGAAGAAAGCTTGAAGATTAAGCTATCCTAATCCTAAGTAGTTTGGGATCCTAAGAGATAAGGATCAAAGTGTATTTAAGAGTTATCTAAATACAAGTGTTTCCAATTAGGATTAGGAAATCTATAAGCCTTATATAAAGGCGTTGTTGTGAGATGAGATTGTGTGTGAGATTTTATGAGCTTGTGGTTTTGAGTGAGTTTCCACAAGAGATTAATAAGAAGAGATTAGTTCTTGTTATCTTTGAGTCCTTATACAATCATCACGCATTAAGAATAAGAGAACAAACGGTCTCCGCCAATCTTTATGTGAGCTTCCAAGTAGGGCTGTTAAATATTTCTTATAAATCACTGAAAAAATATGAAACTTAGGGATGTAGCTTAAATTGCATATTAATTTTGAACTCAAGTGGTTTTCTAAATAAAGTTAAAAATTTCATGTTAATTTAACCTCCGAGTTAATACTTACAATACTAAAAATATTTCAAAAAGGTTCAAAATCGTCTACCCATCATACCACCACTAAAAACTCACTATTAATTTTGTAGGGCCACATACGAAAACCAAAAAGAATTGTCATATTAACTCAAACAACATTTAAAAGACAAAATATAAGGATCAGTTCACGGACTCAAGCTTCCTACTTTAAAAGGGCCAAACACTAAAATTGAGATATAACAAATATATTATTTAGATGTTAATATATAATAAATCACTGACATTAACTAAATGTGATTTTTTAAATACTTTAATAAAAAAAAATCAATATAATAACCCAATCATGGTAATATCATAGAAGCAAAAAGTCAAACAAAAATTATTTACAAATTAACTAACCATAACTTAAATTAATAAAATAGTATATCTCATACGCACCTTTTGTAAATGTGAACCTAAAACACAAATTAAAAAATTATATAAAAAATAATAACATAGATCACAAGTAAAGTATATCCCCTCCGTAGGGCGGGCCGACCCTAGTTATAATATAATTTAATTCAAATCTTATAAAACTCAATAGACATTCATATGGGTGGAGTAAATGTGACGCATTAAATTCTATGGACCTCTTTATGTATGTCGTTTTCCTTGTTCATATTCTTTCTTCTTTCTTGGTAGAAGTGATCGCAATTTAAAAGTTCCATAAAACAAAGAAAGGACGAGACAAGCATTCTTATAAAAATTCTAAAAACGTAACTGAGCATAGTTTAATACTCTACGAATAATTAAAAGAACATACTAGTTTGGAACTGCACGAAACTAAAACAAGCAACCAATATCGAGATTACAATGAAACAATTCGTCGAATACGGATAATCGTTTATCGAGATTTCGAAATATCTGGTCGCAACCAATATTAAAAGAGTTAACTTCGACGGACTTAATTCGTCGTAATGGTTATGACCAATTAACACCAATTATCAATGTTAATTCATCGTCGTTTTATGGTGTATTCAAAAACCATGCAATTATGAAACATTACTAAGTAATAACGAATATTTACTATTTAGTTACGATGAAAAAATGGAAGGTAAGGTTACGTCGAACTAACGTTGATTTCTGAACGTCTCGACCTTTACGACAACATTACGTTGATTTGTACGTTATGACACGCATACAAAGAGAACTTACATTTCATCGCTAGTAAGTGATTGTGTCATCGTTAATTGCATGTTAGTGTTTGTAAGAATTTAGCATGCAAAATTTTCAATTTATCACAATTCCAGTCATTTGATCCAACTTTAATTAAATACTCCTAAATAGATCGATTTTAATTGAAAAAAAAATACGTTAATGAAGGTGTACCTATCATGTTCATCAACAGAATTCACGATTCAACATGTCTACTAATTTATGCTACCATTTTATGTTTGTGCAATCTTATCGGTTAGAAACATGTCTCAAGTATTTAACTCTCAAAAACATGTCTTAAGTAAAAAACAAGGCTACTTGAATCCATAATTATTTGAAATTTGTTTATTAAAAAGAAGTCAATTCGTCGACCACCTAAAAAAAGAAGCCAACCCCGTGGTAGCAAGACCACGCTACAAACAAAAAGACAGGACGATATCAACAGTTTTTTGGTAGGACACAAAAATAAAAAATTGATAATGAATGCATTACTTTGTTAGAATGTCGAAGGATATACATGATCTAACCAACGAATGTTACAAAATTGTAGATGGGGACATACAGAGTGAGTGAGGATAGAGTTGTTCTCATTTGCTTGGGTCTTTTCTTTTAGCCATGTGCATTGTGCCTCTCTTACCTATTCCCGTGACTCAACATTTTGACTCTAAGCCCCTCCCCTCTTATCTCTATTTAACTATCTATAAGGTATTAGAACATGTTTATTGCAGGTCTTTTAGATTGAGTCTCTTATCGTAATATAAGATACGATTTCTTACCTTTTAATTAAAAAAACTAAAAGACGTCTCTTAGAACATGTTTATTGTAGGTCTCTTAGGTTAGATCTCTCAGCGTAATATAAGATACAGTCTCTTAGGTTTTAACTAAAAAAATTAAAAGCTAAGAGATCTACAATAAACATGCTCTTATATTTTTTATTTAAGAGACATCTTTTAGCTTTTTTAGTTAAAAGATCGTATCTTATATTACGCTAAAAGATCTACAATAAACATGTTTTTAGGTTTGCCGACCGAGAAGAAAAAACAAGGTTTCATTCTCACTCAACACATAGATTTGTAATACTAACGTTTATGGAATACTGAATATGTACGCTACTTACAATACTTTTTTTTTTGGTGAAAGTTACTTACAGTAAAAAACTATTTATTGAGGCGGTGGAACAATGAACTGGTGTAATGGAAGCAAATCAATGCAATGATAAGAGAGGTGAGGGGGGNCTCGTGTCTTTAACCATAAACATAATACAATCATATATCTATTTAGACATTTGACTCGTAGAGCAACTAACAGAGGTAATATTTCTTCTCTGGATGTTTCGGACGAAGACACAAGAATTAAGACATACACATTTTCCTAAAAAATAATACTAAAGATATAAAATAAATCTAATTCAGCCAATCATTAAAAATATTATAAAATATTATTGGTCACACAGTTTTCAATGAACTTTAAACTAATTAAAAAATACTCCCTCCGTTTCATAATATAAGTAGTTTTGGCTAAAAACGCGAAGATTAAGAAAATTATTATGTTTTTAAAAAGTATTTTATAATAAATAGGTTAGATATAATTTAACCAATAAAAAATAAGTCTATTTAATTTGATTGGTTACACTGTATTCAATAAATGTAAAAGTTACCTAGATATACGAAAACTACTTATATTTTGAAACAAAAAAAATTCCCTAAAACTACTTACAATATGAAACGGAGGGAGTATCAAACATCATGTATTTTGAAACATTAATAACTCTTCAAAAAATCATCTATTATGAAATGGAGACAATATATAAAATGAAAAAGTAAGTGAGAGAAACAGATTGGATATCTCTCCATCCAACTTTTAGCAACCGTTCCTAAACTTATTTGCCATGTGTCAATCCCTCATCTCACTTTACTGTTGTTTTTAAATTTTAATTTCTTATAACAAATTATATTAAAATAATAATAAATTGTGTCAAAAATACTTAAAATAGAGTTGTAACCGTTGGGTATGCTCTTAGGATCTAAGAGTACCACATCACACATGTAATTAGACAAGGACGTTCGGGTACCCATTCGGTTATGGATAATATCCATTCGGGTATCGTTTTTTCGGATTTTGAAAAATGGGGCCTCATTCGGGTATTACAAAAAACCGGGGGAAATAATAGAAAAATGCATGTCTTAATTCTTGTGTCTTTAACCAAAACCATAATACAATTCGAAACAGAGGAAATATATATCTATTTAGACACTTGACTCTTAGAGCACCTCCAACAGAGATAATATTCCTTCTGTTGATGTTTTGGACGAAGGCACAAGAATTAAGACATACACATTTTCCTAAAAAATAACACTAAA
>NC_027749.1:18643942-18646714 GCF_000695525.1 Brassica oleracea var. oleracea | reverse complement strand
ATAACAAATTATATTAAAATAATAATAAATTGTGTCAAAAATACTTAAAATAGAGTTGTACCCGTTGGGTATGCTCTTAGGATCTAAGAGTACCACATCACACATGTAATTAGACAAGGACGTTCGGGTACCCATTCGGTTATGGATAATATCCATTCGGGTATCGTTTTTTCGGATTTTGAAAAATGGGGCCTCATTCGGGTATTACAAAAAACCGGGGGAAATAATAGAAAAATGCATGTCTTAATTCTTGTGTCTTTAACCAAAACCATAATACAATTCGAAACAGAGGAAATATATATCTATTTAGACACTTGACTCTTAGAGCACCTCCAACAGAGGTAATATTCCTTCTGTTGATGTTTTGGACGAAGACACAAGAATTAAGACATACACATTTTCCTAAAAAATAACACTAAAGATATAAAATAAATCTAATCCAGCCAATCATCAAAAATATTATAAAACATTATTGGTCACACAGTTTTCAATGAACTTTAAACTAATTAAAAAATATCAAACATCATGTATTTTGAAACATTAATAACTCTTCAAAAAATCATCTATTATGAAATGGAGGGAATATATAAAATGAAAAAGTAAGTGAGAGAAAGAGATTGGATATCTCTGCATCCAACTTTTAGCAACCGGTCCTAAACTTATTTTCCATGTGTCTATCTCTCATCTCACTTTACTGTTGTTTTTAAATTTTAATTTTTTATAACAAATTATATTAAAATAATAATAAATTGTGTCAAAAATACTTAAAATAGAGTTGTAACCGTTGGGTATGCACTTAGGATCTAAGAGTACCACATCACACTTGTAATTATGCATGGACGTTCGGATACCCCTTCGGTTATGGATACTATCCATTCGGGTATCGTTTTTTCGGATTTTGAAAAATGGGGCCTCATTCGGGTGTTAAAAAAAACGGGTCGGGTTCGAGTCGGATCCTCCCGGATCCGGGTGGGTTCGGATTTTATCCGAAGTAACCAAACTACTCGATTCGATTCGGGTATTTTATATCCAAATTACTCAAACTTATCTAAAATAACTTAAAAACCCAAAAATACTCAATTTATATAGCTCGAATTGGTTATTTTTTGTTTGAAAGTAACCATATACATAATGTTATTTGAGTATTTTTATCCAAAATATCTATTTTTATCTATAAATACCTAAAATAACTAATATATATGATTTATATTTTAAATTTTAGGTATTAATGCTATTATAAATATAATTTTAAATAATATTATATATATATATATATATTTATATGTTTGGATATGTTCGGATACTCATTCGGTTTTCGGTACGGGTTGGGTTCGGTTTTGGTTTTTCGGATTTTTCAAAAATGGTCCCATTCAGATATTTAGGCAGGATCCGATCGGATCGGATACCCTATTTTTCAAGTCGGTTCGGGTATGGATTTTATGCCCACCCCTACATGTAATAGTATAGCTCTGGAACAAACTGAATTAAACTAAACGTTTTCTTTACCACACATGACACATGTAAATAGTATAGCTTTCCATATCACACATCACCTTGCAGGTCACTAATATATGAGAGCTTGCGCAATGCTAAAAAACTCTTTTGAGTTTTTCAAAATACATAATAACAATAAAAAACAATTAGATGATGAGAAAATGGTACGTGAGTCAAAAATCTCTCATTTTATTCTTAAGAAACTTGTGGAGAAATCCTCTACTGCGTATGCTCTTATTTAGAAAATCTTCTTATGGAAAGTAAGATTTATTTTTCAAAATATAGATAGATACAAATCTTTTTTCAATTATTTTTCACACGCTTAATAAATTCTCGATCGAATTTTCTCTCTAGGTTTTAGCAGTTTTCGAAGTTTAGGATAGGTGGCACAGCAAGATCACAAGTAAGTTGCAATTACGCAAGTTACTTCAGTAAAACTTTCCGTACTTTGAAGAACAAGCGCAAATAAATATATGTAGGAAAAAAGAGCTCTGTATTAGATAACGTAACTTTATAACCGACAATAATTGCTATCGTTGGCATATATCCGAGAATAATTTTATTACTAGATTAAGATCTGCGCCTTGCGCGGAATAAACATTATATATATAAATTATTGTATGTATTATATGTTCTTACATATTATGAAATAATAAATATATATTGAATAATTAAAAGTCAATAACTATTACATATATAATTAAATTGGTGCGAACGTATAAATCAGTTTTATTAATCCAAACATTTTTTTTAAAAAAATTGATAGGATATGTAATTAAATTTAAATGATATTAACATACATAGTATATTTTTAATATTAATGCCTATTTTTATTAAATGATGCTTTCTACTCATATGTTTTTTTTTATCATGTGTATTTTTAATAGCAAAAAATTTAAATTACTGATAACAAAATTTTCATTGTGGGATTAATAATTTTAGTAATTGATAATTAAAAAAAATTATCAATGTTAGTTCAAAACTTTTATCAAAAACAATTATTCAAAGTAAATTTTGAAACTAAAATATTTATTTATTCAATATGGTTTATAGTTTAATTTAGAATGATATATATACATATATATTTTAAATCTTAATGATTAATTAAATTAGACTTTTACTTATATGATTTTGTAATCATTTGTATTTTGTCGTTGTCATAACAAAAATTTTAAACCGTGGATCGCAAAATTTGAATATGAGATTTTTAACAGTTTTAGTAATTTATAGTATTTTTTAAAATTCAAAATATAAAATATACAGAAAAATATAAATTTT
>NC_027749.1:18613165-18642881 GCF_000695525.1 Brassica oleracea var. oleracea | reverse complement strand
TATAGTTTAATTTAGAATGATATATATACATATATATTTTAAATCTTAATGATTAATTAAATTAGACTTTTATTTATATGATTTTGTAATCATTTGTATGTTGTCATAACAAAAATTTTAAACCGTGGATCGCAAAATTTGAATATGAGATTTTTAACAGTTTTAGTAATTTATAGTATTTTTTAAAATTCAAAATATAAAATATACAGAAAAATATAAATTTTTATAATATGGTTATTATGTTTTTTAAAAAATTATTTTAATAGTTTTAAATTAAACAAATTTGATAGAAGATACATTTTTTTATCAGATCTTTATTATTCAAAATCATTAATTGTCATATATACTTTACCCACATTAGGCAATTTCGTAATCTTTATTTAAGGAAATAATAAATGACATTAATAATGAATTTATGGTTAGTTTAATAAAAAGCATATTATATAATTAGATGGACCAACCTATTTATCTAATAATTCTAAGAATCATCCTAGTGATGACATGTGGCTACAAAAAGAAGTTGTAATGTTTCACAAATAATATATAGGGGATATATTGGCATATATTTAGAGGGTAATTACTTCGAGTTATATGTATGAAAATCTTTCTATTTTAAATTGCTTATCTTTATCTATGAACAATTGAACACACACATACTGAATATGTTAGCTTACAAATTTTTTTTAGAATTTTCTTGTTTTTAAAGAAACAGAATATGAGAAAACATTTTCATTACATCTTTAAGATAAATGGACGGGAAAGACAATAGACAAAGTGTTGTAGCTCTGAGAATAAGACAACATGAACGTTTACAAACATAGAGAGAGACTTAAGAGATACGATTCTTCCATGTGGAAGCTTAACATGCCACAAGTCTAGCAACTTCTAAATACCATAAAACATGCTTGCCATGGTTAACGTGCTACCCATCTACCAAGTAACACACACAGATTCAAACTAAATAGCTAGAAAAAAAAGAGAGTCATGCTTTGATTAACCTGAGATTCAAGAAGCCACCAATCTTTTAAAACGTGTGTATGAACACTTGGGGAGGTTCTTCCCTGCAAAAGACAAAGGAGATATATCGATACATATCTTTCTCGATGTACTATGTGATAATGAAACAAAAGAAGAGAGCAGAGAGAAGAGTGAGACTCACTTCTCGTTAGCTTCTTGGTAAGTGTGGCTTGATGCAACCGCCAAGAGTTCTCCGGTGTGGTTAAATGCCAAAGACGCGACGCTATTTGAGTACTTTGGTAACTTTTTAAAAGGAATACAAAATATTATATAAGAAAAGAACCAAATAACAGTAAATCTAGAGAACAAGTCATGTTTTAGTGTTTGATACCTCAAAGAGTCTTCTTCTGCTTTTAGCATTCCATGAGATAACATAGCCTTCATTGTCACCAGTCACAAAAGTCCCTGACCCACTGTTGGCAATAAACAATGAGTGATCCATGTACAACCCAATTACATTTGTGAATGAGGAAAACCTACCCTGGAGTGAATTCAATGGAATTTATGCATGCACCATGGAGTCTTCCTTTCATAGACTTGGGATGGCATCGGAAAGTGTATCTGCCATGAGTTAAATGATTGACATAAGAGAAGTAGCCAATAGAATACCTTTAGTGATAATAAGTATTGAAAGTTGCCAAATGATCATTTGATATATTTCAAATCATGACTTACTTCATCTCACTAGAGCATGCTGTATTGGGGAAATCCAAGGCTACTTGCCCGTCTACTGAGCCAACTGCATATCCTGCTGAACAGCAACTTTAAACACCTCAGATCTCAAACCAAACATGAACCCTGATCTATGAAAATCATGGCCACATTACCAGTGGAGAAAGGAACAGAGGTGACGCATCTGATAGGCACCTCAACTTGTGATTCATAAGACTGAAAAGGTCGATCTAAGCTACGCAAATCATATATATGCATTGAAGCTGCTACGCAAACCACTAAGCTGTTTCCATTCACAGTGATGCATCTGACTGGAGCACCAGCATCAGTAGAAAGAACAAGACTTTGTCCTAGTCTTGTATCCCAAAATTTGATCTTCTTATCCAAGCCAGTAGAGATAACTGCACCTGAACCGCACAAAGATTACTTCTGATAAAATCAAAACTTGTGATTCTCGTATTTCAACTTGACAACAAGATAGTAAGTACAGGAGAGTAACTAAAGTCATTGATTCTAAACACAAAACTTCTGAATAAAACTAAGAAAAGTGCAAGACTTTACACAATTTACCAAAGACCCTAATTGTAAAACTTAGATCTATCTTTGAGAAGTGGACTTGAAAGCTGTGAAGGTTCTTGGGAAGAGTTAACATAAAAAGCTGACCTTTTTCATGAGAGTAGAGAACAGATGTAGCAATGTCGTCATGTCCACCAATTCTATCAACTGTTCCAGCGTTTAAATCGTACCTGACAAACGAAATGTAAAGGTCACTATAAGCAAGATGCTATCTTTAAAGCAAGACCAAACCTTTGGATGAACCCATCGGAGCCAGAGGTGTACGAAGTTGATTCGTTCTCGAAACAGCAGTCGAGAAGAGCGGCACGGGAGTACAATTGTAAGATTAGCGAAGAGCTCTCTACATTATACAATCTCAGATACTGTACACAGGAAAAAAAAAAAAAAAAAAGGGAAAGAGGAATTGATATCAATAAACAACAGATAGGGTTTTGGATTTGAGATCTGAGAAGTGGAGAGGAGAGGAGAGACTCACGGAATCCCAAGAAGCGATAAGGAGATTGTTTGACTCTGGAGAGAATTTGAGCTTTGAAATCGCATCCTCTATAGGGTTCTGGAATTCAAGTCGAGCGCCGCTCATGTCTCTCGAAACTCTCGATGCGAAGGTGTTCCGAAGCTTTGCCAAAACAAACGTCACTGTAGAAGAAGAAGAAGCATTCGGGATTTCAAAAAATCGTAGAGATCGATTGATGAAATTGAACACCTGAAGAAATTCAAAAACCACGACGGATCCCGCTCCTAAACTTGTTAATGGGCTTTATGGGCCGACTTTCACCAGTCCGTACTTGTACTCCGTTATTTACACTCCCCTTCAAGGAGACGAGGAATGGCGCAACGTGAAAAAACTAACTCAAAAAGAAATCAAGTAATTGTGTATGCGATTGATCAAGACTCTTCAGTAAGGCGAGCTGAGCGCGTTTCTATCTGCAAATATTCTATACTCGCTCGAGCATACTGAGAATCATCTCAAGAGGTGTGTGTTTTTTACTTCATTGCTTCCGCAGGGGTGCTTCTGTTGTGATGACGGCTGGTCCTGAGATTTTGAAACAATTAAGCAATTTACTTTAGTTTGGATTTTCACATTTTTTGTTTTTATCATTTAGGGGTTGTATGAGTTATGTTTTAGGGGCAAAGCAATGTTTCAGCCTGTGACGAAGACTGAAAAGCAATGTACAACTACAGAATACAGTAGTAGAAGTAGTTCATACCAGTGCAAAAGATGCAGGAGTTGTGTTGTTTCAGGAGATCATACTCCAGCCGAGGCTGATTCAGAGTTCGATGAACATGACAGGAGAGGTTCACAATTATAATCCTGGTGTCGAGGAGACTAAGTGTACTTCTAAATTTGTTGAGCCTCTCGCTTAGATGACTGCTGTGGAAAATGATGATGTGTCGGTAGCTTTCACTTGCGGGGAAGTTATCACATGAGCCATGTCGATGCCGTGAAGGTTGACGTGAGGAAGAAGACGAAGAAGCATGGTACGATAAAAACCTACATTTTGATTTAACTTTGAAGAGCGAAGTCGAATATATACAATGAAAATGTCCAGAAACTGTCTTTTTTCCCTCACAGACAACACGAAAAACAGACAAACAAAGAAAATTAACTCTAACAAAGACCGTGCCCTTGTTACTACTCTGGAACATAAAAATCGAACCTGACATCCACAGAACCATCAAGCGTATCTTTGTACTCCACATTGGTTATAGATCCAGCCTCGTCCCCGTCTTGGTACTCTGGCTTCACCCTCCTAACAGGCACCGTGACCGAGTAAATGGTCCCGAGGTCACCGTCCGTGGAGACATTAAGCTGAACTTTCTCCTCCGACTCTATCTCCACGAAATCCGACAGCGCGTGAACGATGTTGTTGACGATCTTCCTTTTAGCTTCGTCGCTGACCGCACACCTGTCCGAGAAGAGGATCATCTTGAGCCGCTGCTTTGCGATTCTCGCGTTGGAGCTTCTTCTGGACGCGTGGGACGGGAATATGATCTTCCACGCTATGTTTAACCGGTCAAAGAAGCTCATGTTGATGGCGTTCAAGAGAAAGGTCTCTACCTCTTGCTGAACCGGGCTTGGTGAGAGTTCATCGTCTCCCGTGGTGTTCCTTGCTAAAACCTTCGCTTCACCACGTCTGCTTTGGCGGCTGATCGACACTCCAGGACATTTCTGCGTTTCCAAACTGTGTGCGACACTGCTTATGAAATCAACCTGCAATTTCACATCCATCATCCCCAAAGAGATAAAATAAAAAATCAGACATGGAACTGTACAAACTAGATGCAATTGGAAACTCAGGTTTATAGGTAAACTAACTGACATGGTTTTGTCAAAAGATGAGCTCATAACATCATAAACATATATCCAGCAGAAGACCGGTTTAGTCTCAGTAATTCAAGACAACATAGCCATTGAGAAGTCCAAGTTAAGACAATCAGTGTTGATCAGAACACTTTGGTTCTCAAAACACGAAACACAAAACAAGTTGACTACAATGTTCTCTTCATATCTCGTCTAAAGACAATGGTGTCTATATATAAGACAAGGAAAGACATGTAACTAACTACCAATATCCCACAACTATCACATGGAAAGACAGTATCATTTAACTTAGGAGCAAAGGGTAATGCGACGTCTCTTCTTAAACCGTAACATTGGTTTAATCCGGTTAACCGATTGAATCTCATCAGCTACATGCTAAAGAACAATATTTACCCTTATATAAGACGCATTCAGATATCTTCTAACAAACACAGACCTACAAGCCAAAGATCAACAACGCTGCTAATCTCATTTCTTCTCAAAATACATGAAATCGGAACAGTGAGTCGCCAATTTCATAATTCGAATCGAAGAGTCAAGTCAAGAAGAGAAAAAACCGGACCTTGGAAGAAGGTAACGAGAGGCATTTAGGATGGCGGTGATAAGGAGAAACTAAGCTCGCGGAGATCCTCAGATTCCCAGATATCGCCATTTCCGAGAAGATGAATCAAGTTCTTCCTTCGCCTGAGAAGCGAATCTTTTCGGTCGTCTTCTCTCAGTTCAAGAGAAATGGGGTTACGACTCGTACGAGTAGAGTAAAAAAAGGCTATTATCATACGAAACGCCGACGTTTTCATTTCTTTGCTAACTGAACGTCGTCGTTTCGTTGCCGACTAAACGGCTGTGCCTAACTGTATTGCTTGCGTTCCAAATTAAATGTCGTTGTTTCACCCACTGCTAAGTACGGTCGTTTCATTGGTGGTAACTACGCTGTCGTTTCGTTGCTAACTAACGCAGTCGTTTTCGTTGCAAAATGAAGCGTGGTTTAAACGAATGTCGCCGGCGAGAATCTGAGTGCTGAGGCTCTTCTTCGGACCATTACTTTGGAATCAAGACAAACTAGATATGCAATAAAGTCGAACGAAACAAGAAAAAAAGAAATTTCAATTTGGAAAATTGGTTTTGAATGGGTAGATGGAGAGCAGTTACTGCTCTTCTTCTTCTTCGTCATAATCAAATACTGAATTCTCTAAAGCCTTCTTCTCCACGTGTTTGGAAACACCCGGCGACTAGATTCCATCATCGCTTGCTTGATCTCCGACCCTTTTCAGCGTTCCCTTCTCCGATTTCGATTTACAACAATGACTCTGATTATGGGTCGAGCGATGTGTATCAAAACTATGACTTTGGAACAAAGGAAGAGGAAGACAAAGGGAAGATCCCTGTCAAAGCCTATTTTCTCAGTACTAGGTATCTTCTCTCTACTAGTTCTGACTTCTCTCTCAAGTGTTCCAAAGTTTCAACCTTTATGTTCTTTTTTATGATTTGGTTTATCAGATTTATGGTTTTGGCAGTATTGATTTGAAGGGAATGCAAGCTGACAACTTGTGCTATGTTGTTCCTCCTACCTCCCGCTCTACCAATTCTATCGCCCTTAAGTTTTCTGATTCTTCTTCTGGATTCTCTGTAAGGTTACTCTGCTGTTTCGTCCTCTAATCGTAGCTTTATATGACTAATACTCATTAGGATGCATATATGTGATTACCTTATGTTGGTCTAGAAACCCTGAAAGGAACTTGATGTTGTGTGTTTCTCTCCTTGACAGAGTCTAGATGAGAGGGAGAGTGTAAGCAGCTGCAGGTTCATGGTTGTCTTTCAGTACGGTTCTGCTGTTCTTTTTAACGTTGATGACAATATGACGTTGAGTCTTTTCTCGACATTGTTCGTAGACATGCTTCTGGGTTGCTTACAGAAATCAGAAAAGATGGTCAGTGCCCTATGTAACCTCTCTGTCACTTCTTACCACTGGCGAAATCATAGCTTTATGAACAACTCTTTTCTTGATGCTGTGTTAGATCATGCTGTTAAGGAGAAGCCTTTGTTGAATGAGGAAATGCGAGGTGGCCCTGACTACATTGTTCTCAAAACGTTGGATACTGATAGCATCCGTATAATTGGGAGTGTGCTCGGACAAAGTATTGCATTGGATTACTTTGTTTCTCAGGTATCTTGCTCCTTCTCTATTAACCGAATCAACTATACATTTGTGCTTCACAGAAAGAGTGAGAGATGAAAGTATGAAGAGATGTTGGAAGTTTGAGATTTGTGATTCAACTCAGGTTGATAAGTTGGTGCAAGAGTTTGCTGGTATAAACCGTGGAATGGAGAAAACCGGAACTTTCACAATGCACAGGAAAAAGCTCTTCCAACTTGTAGGGAAAGCTAATTCTAATCTTGCTGACGTCATTCTCAGAGTTGGTTTGTTTGACAGGTACTCTGTTTTTCTCTTTGTATCACTATATATGCTTTTACTCATATACAAAACTCCAAGTTCTTCAATCTTGACTTTGGAAGTATGCTCATCAATCTTGAACGTTCTCACGGAAACAAACAATGTTGTCTTCTCGTAGATCCGAGATTGCTTGGAGAGAGGCTAGATATGCTCAGATCTATGAGTACCTAAGAGAAGAGTACGAGGTCACTCAGAGATTCGGGAATCTAGATTTTAAGCTAAAGTTTGTAGAGGTATTGTCAAATATCATTTTACATTACTCGGTTGAATATAAAGACTAGTCATTGTTAAGTGATTCTTTGTTTTTGAATCTGCAGCACAACATTCATTTCCTCCAAGATGTGATGCAGAACCGAAAATCAGATCTTTTAGAATGGTGCATTATCTTCTTACTCACCATTGAAAACGTTTTGTCTATTTACGAGATTGTCCGAGAATCCACAGGAGTTTCACTTCTGTGAACATCAGAGATATTCTTTTATTATTTCTCAGAGTAGTTCATTTGTTTGATTCTTCATTCTTGGTTTACGTCTGTTAAAACAACAACATGACTAGCTAGCTTCCGCTGCTTATGTCACATTATAGTTTTGGAAGTTAAGATCAAATATAAATGCTATGATTCCTTCTTTTTGATAACATTAGTCAAGCCTCCTAAGCATGTACTCCATTTGGACTTCCTTTGTGAGTGGCATGATTCTTTCTCCGTCGAGTTTTTTGCAACCAAGCTAGAGTTAATTGTAGGAAAGATCAGCTCTAGTTTATGGATTGTTGATCATTATGTCTTGACTAAAAATTCTTGCTTTATCTCAACTCTTTTCTTGATTTCTTCTTCAACCGTTTCATACGTCAGAAGTTGCAACAGCTGTGTCCGGTCCTGGAAAGACTCAGCCAGTATTGTAACACAAGAATGATACATATTTGACAATACCTCTACAAACTTTAGCTTAAAATCTAGATTCCCGAATCTCTGAGTGACCTCGTACCCTTCTCTTAGGTACTAAATCAATATTTTGTGTGCTGTAAGAAAAATATATAGCTACAAAACATACATTTACAGCAAAAGTTATACAAACATAATTTTAAAGCACAAATTTTAAACTATATATCAAACATCACTCCCGATGTTTAGGCTTTTGGATAATATATTTTTCCTGGTTTGTTAGATATTAATTTAAGATCTTTGTATATGCAATTTTTGTGACAATTTTTTTATGCTATTGATGTGATTTTCCCAAAAAAATTGTCATGTAATATAAGTTTTGAAAACGGTAAAATGACTAAAAAGAGTGTTTTGAAAACTATGTTGGACTGAAAGAACCATAATTATTTCTTCTAACTAGTTCTGGGTTATACTAATAACCCAGATTTGAATAAACCGGTAAATTCGGTCAAATTTGGTAAAACCAGTAATCCAGTTTGATATTAAAATTTGGTTTTTTCAAACAGAAATAAAAAATACAATTTTTAAAAAGATTTATATAAATTTATTTTTAATATATATCCAAATAAATGAGTTTTCACTATATTGTTTTATTATTTTTGAAGTTTTCATTTTATTTTCGTATCATTTTTAGGTTCTAACCAAGATATAAAGTTTTATAAAAATAATTTTATAGTTATACATATATATAGTTATTTAATTTAGAATTCAACCGTTCTAATCATTGACCGTCTATAATATTCTATAATATACCGAGTTAATGTATGGTCCGGTTTTCGAAACATTAGCTAAAATTAAAAGTCTTGACCACTGGTACGGTCATATCCAATTGGGCCTAAGTGAAACAGAGGATCACGCCTCCACTCAGATCCACATAATTGTTTTTAAGAACTACTAAAAAAAAGAAACAATTAGCAAATCAGATTTGCATCATCAGACAAGAAGAAATTCATCGCCATGGGACAAGTCTTCGACAAGCTCCGAGGTTAATTCTCTCTTCTCTTTAAAACTGCTTCCAGTTTTGTAATATGCGTTGAAATTGCTTCTTATGTGATATGTATAAATTTTGAATCGCGATTTGGTGATTAAAGGTAAGCAGTGGAGGCATAAACAGGTACAAGCGATATGTGATCGGGTATTCGATCGGTTCAAGCTTGAAACCGGAAGAGCCAATCTTACGTTCGAAGAGCTGTACATCGCCGTCCTTCTCGTCTACAAGTAAAGATTTTCAAAATCTCTATCTAGAAAAAACTCAAAACATTTTTAATCAATCATTCTTGTGATTTTTTTTTTTTTTAATTCTCAGTGACATAAACAAGCGATTGCCTGGTCCTCATTTCGATCCGCCTTCCAAGGATCTGGTCCGAAGCATGATGACGGTAATTTCTACAGAACAAACGCGGTTAATTTAGTGTGTTCAATCTGAATGCTCTCATATGATGATTTTATTGTAATAAATAGGAGTGTGATATGAACTTGGATGGAGAAATAGACCGGGAGGAGTTTGTGAAGTTTATTGAGCTGCTTACGACTGACACATTAGCGGTTGTGAGTCAGGGTTTGATCATATCGTTGATTGTGGCTCCCACTGTGGCTATTGCTACAAAGAAGGCCACGGAAGGTGTCCCAGGTGTTGGGAAAGTGGTGCATAAGCTGCCTACTTCTGTGTATGCTACTCTTGTGACCCTTGCTGTGGTGTGGGTGAATTCCGATACTAGTTGAGGAGGAGCTTCTAAGATTAGCAAAAGCTTGCTGCAAAATAAATATCCTTTTTGTCTCTACTATTTCTTACAAGAACTTGTTCTTTTAGCACGAAATTATTGAATAACTCAACTGTTGAGTGAAATAGTTTGTTAAAAACAATCATAGGTGGATGATAAAACACCTACCTTCATTTCCATATTTCAAGCTTTGCTAAATGGTCAATTTTCTCAAATAGTCATTTTTAAGTTTTTGTCACAAAAATATCACTAAAAAAAAATGATCAAAATAGTCCATTTTTTTTTTTGAAAATTTAATTTTTTATTTTTGAAAATTTGAAACTTTATCTTCAAAACCCCACCTTTTAACTCTAAACTTTAAATTTAGATTAGTTAATTCTAAGATAAAAATATATTGGCTATTTTTGTACACAAACTTAAAAAATGCTATCTAGAGAATTTTAAATTCACTATTAAAAATCAATACTAGTCTATTTATATTAAATTTTTTTCACATATATTATTTTGTTATCCTATAATTAAAATATTTTATATACTAAAATATAAGTCACATAACCAATAAAATTCTGACACATGATATATTTAAAAATTAAAAAACGTAAATGCAAAATATGCAAAAACAGTTTCATCTATTTTTTTCTATACTGATTTCTTATATAAAATAAACTAGACCCCGACCCGCGCGCCAGCGCAGGTATGAATTTTCAGTTTTTAATTATTTATTCTATTAAATGATGTATTTGTAATATTAGTTCATATTATATTCATTAAGTAAATATATTTTTTGCTTCTTAAACTATCTATTTTTTACGAATGTGTGATATCATATAAAAAATATAAAAAAAAAATGAGTATATAGAGTTAATTAGATAATTGTAAAAACAGAAAAAAAAAATTTCGTGTGCGATATAATATAAATAATGATCCGTCCAGTTAACAAAAATCATGATTTTTATTTGTGTAATTTTTTTTTATTTTGACTATTTCCTAAAAAATATATTAAATTTTATATATTTTAATTAGAATATTTTTAATATCTGTATTTTTTTTATTTGAAATGCAACTCAATATTTTTTAAAAAATTATAACAAAATATTTAAAAAATATTTTTAGAATTTTTTTGAAAAATACGAAAATTACATTTTAAATTAAAATTATCCTAAAATATGATAAGTTTTGATGTAAACGAAAATTCAAATTATGTCAAAATAATTATATTCAATGATAATAACAATTTAAATTGATTATTTTTAAGAAAATACATTTACAAAAATATTGTTTGAAAGAAAATTCATTTATCTTTCAAATATAAAATAAAAATATTATAATTAATTAATAAAAAATATAAATAAAAACCATAAATTTAGCAAATGACAACTGAGTTATATTATGGTAAAATTTTCTTTCTAACAATTTAGCAAATGACAAATGAGTTATGAGCAAATAATACCATATAATTTTTAAAAGCATAGTCATTCTTAAATATTTTTTGAATAAATAATTATTTTTAAATTTAATCAACTGAAAATAATATCCGTACAATTGTATGAGTCAAATTCTACTTTTATTGATGCATGTTATATATTAGTGATGCATGTTTTAGGTAACATTTTAATGATGCACGTTTTTTTAAATCTCTATTATTAAAATTATGCACGTAAAGATAACTCATGAGTTTCCTTGGTTGATTAAATGACATTATGTCCAAATTTATTTAAGAATATTTCATTAAGGTAACTGAAAAAGACAAACAATAAAATAGGAAGTTTAAATTCATTTAAGCATATTTCATTAATTTAACCGAAAAGATAAGTAATAAATTAGGTAGTTTTATTCGTTTTAGGATATTTCATAAATGCAACTGAAAAAGACAAGCAAAAAAATAAAAAGTTTAATTAATGAAGTAACAACATTTTCAAATGGGTACTTCTCTTTTAATAATATAGATGATCTCTAATATTTCTCACTACGTTCATGATCTCACATTTTTTAACAGTTGATATTCTCTCAAGATAACACACAACGCCTTTTACTTAAATTCATCTCTACCTGCTGTCGAAAATTGTAAATTTCTAAATTCTTCAAAACAGGTTTTAAATTTCTCCAAAATGTGATTAAAATTGGGAGAAACCCTGTAGATTTCCTCTTCCAAAACAGGATTCTTCCCCATAAGTTCCAAAACTGCATCATCTTCAGCAAAGCAAGAACATTGACAAAGAGAGAATGGGGAAAAGAGAAATCTTTGGCTATAACTATTAACAAGAATCAAACACTAGAATACATCAAAAAGCTAAGAGAGGTTTTATTTTGCTCCCAGCATCAAACACAAAAAAAGGGTAGCTAAAGTCTTACTTAGATAAAACATGAAAGAATAAACAAATTTTGCACAAAAAGCAGCAACACATCATACAATTGACTGGATAAAGTAAAAACTGTCTTGATGATATTCTTCAAGACTATGGGATGAGGTTTGATTCATGGCCGTTGATAGACATACTTAGTTCTCGGGTCAACGATTAGACCTTTTCCTCCGTTAACTTCAAGATCATGCCTGCCAATATAAACACAACACTCGGGTAAATTATAACAAATCCAGCAACTGAAGTAACACTTTAGAGAGTGATGAGTAGAGTAAACCGTAACTGGAACACAAAGTCTGGGATTGTCAGCTGCTCACGAGGTACATATTTGAACAGCTGCAGAAGTCTGTCCGCATATACGACTTTCTTCCAAACCTTTATTAAGACGACCGAAGTTAGAAGAGTGACATTACCTCTTAGGGGAAAAAAGGCTGGAGCTTTGAAATAAGTTAAGAGTTTACCACATTATCAACGAACAGTTGCATTGCTACAATAGTCGCCTTCAAGTGGAAAGTTGGATGAAGAACATAGATTTCCTGGAGGAAGCAGAGATTGGTTAGGATTTGTACAAGGAGGAAGGAACGCCGAGTAAGTGTGGTTCAATACCTGAAGGTTACGCTGGTGTTTGTGACCAAGTATCTGTTGTAATCTTTTCATCCATCCTAAATCTGGTTGGCTGTTTATTTACATGGCAAAGGAAAGATATGTTACTGAAGCTAATAAAGCGTAAGGCTCTTTTTTATCCACTAAAACAAGACTAAGAATCAACTTACACTTGTAAAGATGCTGCAGAATGGAAATAGACAATCGAGTAAGGCTTTTGTATCAAAGGTTCAAATTCCTGTAAAGAGAAAATCAATACAAGATAGTATTCAGAAGACAGAGCCCCTATGTAGCAGTGAGTTGGAGAGCCATTGGGGCAATGTGCTTACCTTTATAACATATAGAACAAAACGCTCTAGATCAAGACATCGCAGCAAAAAGTGAGCTCCTACAACAACCATCACAGGATGGCCCTCTGTGTCAACACCACCACGGTAGCTGAAGAACAAAAACAGAAAGGCTTTGTCAATGTCTATGTATAGAGTCATTAGCTCTCAAGGGCATAAAAAGCAAACTTATGCATGCGAGGGATTAGAGAGAAAGAAGACCAAAGACAGAGAAGCCATACACAATTTTCATCTCTGCAATCTCCGAGAGGTTGAGAGAGTTAGCTTTTGCTAGGTATCGCGAATGAAGTGAGTATTCCTCTGCAGGAGAGAGAAGGGGTCCCCCGAGATCACCAAATCCTAGCAGTTTAACAAAATTGAACCCACTCTGTGCTTGTGCAGTCTTCTCCCACTGTTCTTTGCGCCTCTCATCTGGATCTTTAATCAAAGACATGAAGGCCGGATCCAAATACGAATCAAGATGATTCGAGTTCCTGAATCATATATATAAGTATCAATCAACAAAGTGCAAAGACGAGGGACAGACAATAAGGTGCAAGCAGTCAGAGTTCACCAACCTTCGTACCAAAGCAAGATCAGTGGCAGGGCGCTCGACTAGAGCTGGAAAAGACCTGACTGGAGGTTTATTTGGCAGCGCCTGTATTCTGATTTTACGTTCGTCTATAACCGTCTCACCATTTTCGTCTCCAACATCAGCAGGGAGCTTTGAGATGGCAACCTCCTCCTCGTGCTCATCTCGAGGAAAGTAAAGTGGAAGTAATCTAATATTTACAGAGTCGGAAATTTTAGCAAACGCTACATTGCTTCTGCATCACATAACTGTACGAATTAGGGACTACTGCTCTATACCTTTTGTATATCTCTGTATCAGAGGTTGTGGTGGTACAGAAAACAACGGCACTGATTTTATCTTTCTGCTTCTCTAGAAAGCGACGTACAGTTCCTGGAGACCGTGCACGGCACACATGATTTAGGAAACATGAAGGTTATTTACTGAAAGCAATGAGACTGTTCAAGAACTGTCTTTACTTATGGCAACATGAGCAGCTGGTTCTCGGGGATAGTTTTTGGCTTCTGTGTATATACAGTCCATAGCAATACTGTAATGTTGTGTGTAAAACCAAAACTGAGTTCTTGAGTTTAGGAAACAAAGGAAAATACAAAAGTAGTAAAGAATATGATTGTTGTAAATGAAATTAAGGAAAAACTTTTACTGCACACACCTTTGAAGCCCATTATCAATGAGAAGCTCCAGACAAGATCTATAGCAGTGACTTAGAGCATTCTCAGCAGCTGTATGATACTTTACTGCATACTTGGGTCCTACTGTATGGATAACTCTCCTGAACAAGAAACCAAATAACATTTCTTGAAGTTGCGGACTAACTGATTCCACATTCACACGAAATGGTTGGTATTTAAGAGATAACATGCCTATCCATCTAGATTTCAAAAATTACCCAGAAATCACATAAAAAGACACGGCATGACAAATTGTTCCAACATAGGGACAAGGATAAACGAATAACATAGCGTAGAGTGAATTCAAGGAGCATAATTATATCTTTCCGTCATCAGTTACCAACCTCGCAGGTAGATCATAGGCGTTTGTTACTTTCGCCATCCCTGTCCGGCATCCACCCTGTCAAGATAATACACAAAGTAATGCCCTTGTTTTTTATTTTTTAACAAATCTAAAGAAAATAGTGAAAGAAAGTGTTGGTACCAAAGTAGCACACTGTTCAGCAAGGCCAGGTCCAGCGGCAGCATGTAGACCAGGACTGCTATGCGCCTCATCCAAGTTCTGTCCAACAAAAGTTCAAGCTCGATCACATAAAACGACACACACAAAGAGAAATTGATTCAATGATCTCAGGTGTTACCTCATTGGTGGAATCCACAACAGCATCAACCTCGAGGTTCCAGGGCTCCCCTCTCCAGAGGTAGATCTTGGAGATAATATCGAGATCAAGAGGAAACTTAGACACCATCGCATTCCCGGCGCTGCCACCTGCTTCAGAAGAGGAAGAAGCCAAAGGGTTTGCATAGCGAGGATTAGAATGGGCCGGATCTCCAGTTTCACCTTCCAGGGAGGATGATGATGACCTCTGCTCAACATCACTCCACCTCGGAATCTGATCCAAAGTGACAAGGTAATCAGCACTCTCCGTTGGAGTTCCACCACGAGAGGTTGTCGCCGTGGGCACGGCCTGATACATCATTGCAGATCAAGACCACAACCACCACCCAGCCAAGACTTTGAAATGCTCCACTAAAAAGGGCTTATTCAACAAGGATCATTTACAAGGAAGAGAAACCTGAAATTCACTCAGCAAGTTGAGAACTTTCAATGCTTGAGATCGTATTAACCTAAATCCTATTCCGAGTAAAGTGTTCAATTAAAACAACATCAAAAGATATAAAGATACAAACTTGTCGAAATGGCTGAAAATTCTATTCGAAAGAGTTGATCTACCGGGAATTAAGAAACCGAGATGTTGTTCGTCAGATTTGAGGATTCATAAACAACTTTACCTTGATCACGAAACAAATTGAAGATACCACTAATCCGGATTCTACTTCATGTAGCCACGAAGGGAGAAAGCTAGCTACAGAGAGAGAGAGAGAGAACATTATTATTATTCTACAACTGTGATAGAGATAGATGGTGATGGTGGTGGTGATGGTGGTGGATCGATGATGAGGTTGCGGAACACATCATCAACCGGCTCTCTTTACAAATTAATAAAATCCAAAAACAAACAAAAAACATATACAAATTTTGGTTGTCGTTTACGCGAATATACCTCAGCTCATATCCTCTCGTTCATTCGGAAGGTGTTGACAATCAGAACCGTTAAGACCGTCGTTCTCTGGACTTCTTGTGGTAGCAGACCTGTTAGCTCGGTTTGGGTAACTTAGTTTTCGGTTAGTTTGGTTCATATATTGCTCAACTGAACCAAAGAAAATATCAGTTCAGTAATCGGTTTGTTCGGTTTCAGGAAATTCTAAAATTTTCAATTTTGATTCGATTATTTGTTATTTAGTTAATAATTTGGTTTGAAGTTCTAAATTTATATATGGTTTTGTATGATTTGGTTAGAATTTTTATATCGAAAAGGTAAAAACTGAATTAACATGTTACCAAACCGAACCAATAATCGATTATAGTTCAATTTTGCTATAAAAAAAAAATTGGATCACATTTGCTTTGTTTGATTATCTCTCTAATACTCTATAGATTAACACCTCAGTTGTGTCTGCCTTTTACATATTCAACAATAATTCTAAGCAGTTAAGAAAGAATGTTTAGCTTCACATTTCTTGCAGTTTGCAGTATTCAAAGGCATGTACATGGACTCCTCCCTGTTGTTCTCATGAGGTTTGCTTTCTCCTTAACCTTCAACTCTTCCTTCAATTGACTCTCATATGCATGTGTTCTTGCACTTGCAACAATGATCTCAATGCGTTCATTATCATCTATGAACCTCTGCTTCGCCTTCAACTTTTCCTTTTCAACACCTCTCTGCACATTCAGCACATACATTAGTCTTATAGTTATGCAAGAATCAGTAATTTGAAAACCGAGGAAAGAAAAAAAGAGGAAGATGTACCTCTGTTCTATGAAGCTTTCTCTTTGCTTTTTTCTTCTTCTTGTCTTCCCATAACATAATCTTCTCGCTTAGCTTCTCGTACCTACAAATCTCAAACCCATTAGGCTCTTATCCGCCTTGGAAACAAATCGTGTTCAATGAACCAACATATCTGAACATATGACGGTTAAAGAAAGAAAACATAACACACACTTCTTTCTCGTTTTGTCCATCTCTCTTTCCTTCCACAACTCCACCGCAGGTCCCATAGGCACAGAGTTTGCTTGCTGCTCCCTGGTTTCATAAAACTAATATATATCGAGTAGAACTTTACCTTGAGAAATTTTATAAATCAGAGCATGGCCATGGAAAGCTAACATATGCATACTTATAGAGACGTATATTGCAGTTTGACGCAAGGAATGTGTAGTTTGTGAAAAGCTTCTTACGCAATACCTTCCCCTTGATGCAAGCCATACAAGCTTAGACCTCACAAAGGGTCTATAAACTTAATTCCCTATTAGGAAGTAAAATTCAAAGAGATTATCCACTTTGATAGATGCCTTGTCCCACAATAAAATTTTCTCTTATGTAATCTTTTTCTCTTTCTTTTGTAAAGTTTCTAATTTTACCACGATTAGTTGGCCTTGTAGCTAAAACTCTTAGATTATCTAGTAAGTATTTATAGAGTAATGATTCAATTTCCGTTGGGAGAGTCTGCTATCCTAAGAAAAGTTAATCTAAAATGGTTTGGAACCTCTGACATTAAAAAAAAGTTTCTTTTTTTTTTTGGAGGTGAGATTTGTTAAGCAATTCATGAATGTTGCTAAGTAGGATGAAGAAAATATCACATACCTGAGACTTGAGAGAGATACAGAGATAACAGCTTCAAGTTAATGGAACTCATGTGTTTCTTTTGATTCCCAACCTCTTGTCTTAATCCACAAGTGTATGAAGATACCTTTTCGTTTCCCGTTTTTGTTTTGAAATAAGATTGAATGCAGAAGAACGAGAAAAAGGAAGTCAAAGACTCAAAGAGCTATCCATGGTAAATAAAGCTATATATTTCCTAGCTTGTCTATGCCCCTATTTCCATAAATCGATAAGCCCTAAAACAAACGTAGAAATCCCCTATATATTATTTGATGATTTTTTAAAAAGATATAACCTCAATTTTGTATTAATTACATAATAAACTTGCTGAGGTGTCAACACCTAGCATCTGGCAGTTTTAGAAAGCCTTTGGACAAACCTTACAGTGAAAAATTATTCTCTAGCAAATTCTACTAACGTAACATAAAATAAAACCAGTCCGCCTGAGTACATATTTTATAAAACAAATTATATTAAAGCTTTGTCACCATGTAAACCCTAAAAAAACAAAGCACATCGCCGTTATTACGATCTTGTGCATGTTTCCAAGGATGATGAAGAGACCAAAGGTGAAGATGGAGATGGAGGAGATGGTGAGGTCAGTGAGGATAACGAGACGAGCGAGGTGGAGCCCTAAGAGCCGTTGCGGCAACGGATGAAGGAAGAGACGACAGAGAAGAAGTGCAGTGAGTCAGGGAGGCGAGGTCATGGGGAAGAGGAGGTGCGAGGAGTGGGAGCTTTGAAGATTTCTACGGTGGTTTTGTTCGGTGTTGTCGTTTTTGGGTGGTATCTTTGATCGATTGCATGATGGACATCAGCTTATGTGAGATTGAAGTCGCTCTTATGGCTAAAGTTGATTGTATTTGGAGTTCTTATCTTTGTACTGAATGTTTGTATGATTTAAAGCTGAAACTGTTACGCTTTGTTGATGAGCTCAAAAGTTTCACTATCATGATTGGAGTCTAAATCCAGCGGCCTTAGAGTTCTTATCATGAGTTGCAAAGATATGTGTTCTTGTGATCTCAAGGCAAAAGGAAAACTCTTTGACTGTCTTATATATTGTGTACTGTGTTTATAAAGCTGAAACTTTTAGGCTTTGTACAGGTCTTATTTCTCCTCATTTCACTTTTTTTGTTTGTATAGTTTGCTTGAAGAAAGGATGTCCATTGTGCAGAACTATGTTAAGGTAATTGCAGCATTCTTTCAATATTTCACATAATAGTCTTCTTATTGCCATGACATATGAACTAATATAATGTAATATGAGTGACAAATGACAGAGTTGAGTTTCCCTTACTTACTTTCTCTCTTTATGTGGGAGAGGTGTGTGTAACCGGAGAGATGGTTGGAGAAGGAGTAAGGAAGGAGCGAGGATAGTGGGCTGAGAAGAGGAGAAGGAAGAATAAGGACGTATCATGGTGAAGAGAGAAAGAAGGAAGGAAGTGTCAGAAAGTAAAAAGAAAGAAAGAAGAAGAATGGTTTGTTCAAAGATGGGTCATGTGACTCTTATAGCTTAGTCTTGTGTTTTGGTTTGTTATCTATATTCCTAAGTACTATGTTATCTATATTCCTAATTACGTTTTTATTGATGTTGTTGATCAACTATTAGTGTAGACATTTCAATTGGAAATAAAGAAGACTTCTAGGATTGGTGTTGGTTGTGAATTAAACGTTGGCTCGAAATATGTAACCCAAAAACTTTATTTTAGTGTAGCTAATAGACATAATAATAACCTAAAACTTTATTTTTGTGTAGTTTCGGCAACGAATAAAAACATTCACAGAGTCTCCGTGTTGGCCATAAGCTCCAGCGATGCGATGAGTAGAGATTGTACATAGTCACTGTTTTTTGGCCAATAGATCTAAGTTCTTAAAATTTTAAATTATTATTGATTTTTGGTTAGGTCACTTCAATTAAAAATTAAGAAACTACAAGAGAGAAAAACGACGATGTTGATGCGATATACAAAAAGATATGGAAGTTAGGTCCACTATATACATATGGACTTTTGATATAGTTAAAGTCCAACTATTACTTAAATAGCTCATAAATCCATATTTAATTTTTCACATGTCTTGGATTATATCACAATATTTGAATAAAATAGTTGAATATATAATTCACAACCCAAAGCATTATATGTAGCATTATATGTAATATATGTACATGATTAAAATTTAGGTATTGTGCATTTTCTATATAATATCTAACAGAAATAATGAATTAAAATATAAATATAAATTTTATTATTTTCTAAAGATATTCACCTTGCGCAAGGCGCATGTCTGTACCTAGTCTATCTTCTATCTTCTAACTTCTATCTATATATCTTATTATATAAAGTTTGGTTCTTCAAAGTTGCTAATTAACATGATCGCGACATGTGTCAATAATTTATTTAAGATTGCGACATGTGTCAAATATATGATCTTTTTTTCTTAGAATTTAAAAGAGATTTAGAAAATAAAAGTTATTATTAAAAAAATATCTTTTTACGATTCTTTTTAAGATTTTGGAAAAGAACAATTACTATTACATATTTTTTCTCAATTATATATTGTTAAAATTATTAGATAGTAATTTTTATTTTTTTAATCCTAAACATGTAAATAATTGTTATTATATAAAGTTTGGTTCTTCAAAGTTGCTAATTAACATGATCGCGACATGTGTCAATAATTTATTTAAGATTGCGACATGTGTCAAATATATGATCTTTTTTTCTTAGAATTTAAAAGAGATTTAGAAAATAAAAGTTATTATTAAAAAAATATCTTTTTACGATTCTTTTTAAGATTTTGGAAAAGAACAATTACTATTACATATTTTTTCTCAATTATATATTGTTAAAATTATTAGATAGTAATTTTATTTTTTTTAATCTTAAACATGTAAATAATTGTAAAAATTTATTTAAAAGTAATTTTTTGTTTTAAAAATATATAAATTCGGTTTTAAAGATAATAAAGAAATAAAATTGTAAAAGAAAAATATTAACTAAACCAAATCAAGAAAAAAAACGAATTATAAAATACTACAAGTACAAGAAATTATTTAATAAAAATCATAAAGTAAAACTAACTATAAAATAAGTAATATTTATTTTTTAAAAGCCTAAACAAAAAAAAATTTAAAAGTATTACTACTATTTTACTATAAATAACAAACTTTCCTTTTTATAGATAATTGTATGTTAATAATTTATCAACCAAAAAATAGCTACAAATATTTCACAACTATATTTAAATTTAGCTTCCACATATTATTTTCAAAAAATAAAATATTATTTTCGAAAAAAATATTACTAAGTATTTTCTTTTAATTTCTTGATACAACTCAATTTTTCTTATAATCTTATTACATTTTATGATGCTAACGCAATTTTTTTTCAATTATGATGTGTTGTCGTATATGAGTATGTATTAATATAAAAATATGTGTTTGTACGTATAAAAAAATATTTATAAAAAAAGTAAGTTTCCTTTTTAAAAAGTATAAATAAAATAAAATTGTAAAACCAACATTATTTTTCTAATAAATAATTAAATTTTTTTTTTCATAGGTAATTTTGTTTTTAGAAAATTATAAACCAAAATAACTTCAAATATTTCACTCGATATGATTGTTACATGTGCTAATAAAAAATAATTATATTGTTAATGTATCAATAAAAACCTGCCGTTATGTGAAACTAACTTTTGTTTCCTAAAATCCTAAATAAAATAGATTTATAAAATAATTTTTCCTTTTTTAATCTTGACCAAATAAGATTTTTTTTCAAAAAAAAATCCTTATAAAAGATAATTGTAAAAATCTATTTAATAGTAATTTTCACTTTTAAAATTTAATGATAAACATAATACTAAAAATTATTTAATTAACAAAGAAAAATTGTTAAAATATTTGTGTTATTGAAAAAACAAATTTTGAAAATAGGAACTTCTAAAAAAAGTTAATATTAACTGAAAATAATTATTCGATAGTAATTTTATTTTTCCAAATCCTGAACAAAATTAAATTTTTTTTTCTAAAACCCTAAAAAAAACTTTAAGAGAATATTTGATATATTTTAAAAAAATCATAAACAAAAGAAATTTTATCATATTTTTAAGTTCTAACCATAATAAAATTGTAAAAACTTATTTAGTAATGTTTTTGAAAATAATTTGATGATGAACATGATACTAAAAATTACTCTCTCTGTTTAAAATTAGTTTAGATACGAATTGTACAAATAGTATTTTTTAAACTTATTTAATAGTAACTAGAAATAATTATTTGATAACAATTTATTTTTTCTAAAATTTTAAAGGAAAGATAATTGTAAAAGTTTATATGATAGTAATTTTCCTTTCCTAAAATCTTAAACAAAAAATATAAAAAAAATCCAAACAAAAATAAAATTTAAAATTATTTAATAATAACTAAAAAAAGAATTTGATGTCAAGTACGATGTTAAAACTATTTAATTAGCAAAAATCAAAAATTAGGATGTCGTCATGATTGCTATTTATATGTGTTTGGTCATACGAAAATCATACACATGTTTGATATATATTTTCATGTTTGGTCATAAAAAATAGATTATTATTATTACTGTCACCGAAGTGATTTTTATATGCATTTTGTCAAAAAACATCAAGTTTCATCGCCATTTTATTACATTTTTGTTTTTACTATGTAAAATTTTTCTACTTCATTTTTAATTAAAATGTTGTTATAGAAATATATCATTTAGAAATAATAAATTAAGAAAATTATTAAGCATCAGGTAAGTTTAGTAAAATGTTAAATTTTAATATAAGAAAGTGTATGATGTTGTCAATGACTCGATTGACCTTATTTAACTTTCAATTTTTTTTCATTCTAATTCTTAATTCGGGTTGGGTTGGGTTTAAATTAATAGGTATGAGTGTTTTTTCTAGCACTAAGTAGAAAGTTGATAAAAATTCACCTATGCACATGATTATAAAATACAAATATTAACTGAGATTTATGTATAAAAACGAGTTCTTAATTATAAAATAAGTCTCACGCAATATGCGCAAAAACAATCCTAAAAATATAATAAAATGATTTATTACTTTTATTTATTTATTAAATTAAAACATCAAACAAAACCCGTTGCAACGCACGGACTCATATCTAGTATATTATTATAAAGAAGGGTTTCCTTCTCTCATATTGCGTCACGTCAAATTTCACGTAGATAAGTCGATTTATAAGGGAGGAAGTGTTTGCGGATCCACACCGGCCTCAAGTAAAAGATCTTAGCTCTGGTAACGGCTTTGATAATGGTCGCTCAAATGATGAAACTAAGCGTTGTGCGGAGGTCGTGTAGCATACAGAGGTATAGATATGTAGAATCATATGTTGTATTTTCATATATAAAAAAGAATAGATAATAAAAGTCATTTGTGTAGCGTTCATGTAACATTAGTAAGTAAGAGGAGATAGAAGTCGAGTGAAGTTTCACTTTCTGGCTTTTGTTTCAGGAATATGATTTTGGAGCTTGATTCGCAAAAAGTAATTACTGATCAAATCAAAGAGACTGAACATTGTTTTTTACTTCACCGACACTTTCAGAATTGTTTCCATTGTGAATATGATTATTGATGTCTACTTTCAGTATAGAACGAAAATGTCAATTATTAACATTTTTTTATAAGATGTGTGATAACTTTTCTTTGCTCCAATACACATATATATATATATATTGGATTAATAAAAATAGCAATGTAAGATTTAAATGTGGGTGCTTATTTCTTTGTTTTTTTGTGAAGAATCATTTAGGTACATTCTATTTTTGTAAAGATGATTTTACAAATGTATTTTCATTAAAAAAACAAGGTTCCTATGACAAGGATGTGTATATGATTTTTTCTTTTGGTTCAAATCTGCGTTTACGATATAATAATGTTATATAGAGGAAAGACGGTGGTTGGTCAAAAAATCATAGATAAATATGGATATAGACAAAACAAAACAAAATAGGCCAATTGTTAGAACCACATCAAGCAATCTGTATAGAAGTATAAGAGAAACAATTACATTCTTTGGGTACAATTTTCAAAACCGGTTTAACAATTGTTACTACTACAGATGATGAAGTTTGTTTTCATAAACTGAGCAAAAGATATTTTAGCTCATGGTCTTAGAATAAAACCAAACTATTTGAAGTTCTTTAACAAATCAACACCTGATTACAACTTAAGTGTTGTCAAAGAAAATAAATCAAAACCTAGGTATTAACAGTTGTGAAGTTTGTATGATGACAATAAACTCACACAACTATCCTACATCAAAAATAAACAATAGCATATGCATACTTTAATCTCCGTCTTGCAAATTAGAAATTACACCACTCACAAAAGAATTGTGTGAAATACTGGTTCTAACCAAACATGAAACAACCTGATAAATATAGAAACAAACTTAAATACCAAATCCCAAATACCAAACTTATATATTGGCCAAAATACTAAATCCCGAGCGAAGATAGTTGTTTCTATCAAAATATTATTGGCCAAAATACCATATTCAGGGAGTTAAACTATCAAAATATATAATCAAAATTAAAATTTAAACAAAAACCCCGGGCCGGCCCTAGTAGCAAATGTAGTTTTGCTCATAATGTCTCTATAATATAATTTGGCAAATCAATATACTACATGTCATTCTCACGTTAATTTTTAAAATGGTCAGTTACAAATTTATCTCTCATGATTTAAATTTTCTACATATATAATTGACATTACTGAAAATTGTACTAATATTTTTTAATTTGGAAACTTTTCTTTAAAAATTCAAATAAATAAGAAAAGGACTAAATAATAAAATGAAATATCCATAAAATATGGTATATATATAATTTTTAATATAAAGTAGTATTTGTTCGATGGCAAAAAACATATTTGTTTTATTTTCCTATATTTTGCCAAAACAACATAAAAATGAAACATCTATAAGTAATTTGATTTATCTATAAATCCATATTTTTTGTAATTCAAAATGTGAGATTGAATTGAAAAATAATAGTATTTTACCAAATATTTTTGATCCTATAATTAGAAAGATATAAAAATATTTTTAATGACATAAACCAAGCATCTAATATCATATTTAAAAATAATAATTGTTTTTGTTATAATTAACTTAAAACTAAATAAATATTCAAACATGTTACATTGAAACACGTTTTGTAAAGATTGCTTTGAAGCTTTCTCAACCAGATCAAGAAGCAGCAGTACAACTCCAGATGCGAAAATCAATAAACCAAAGTGTTTGTACCAAACTCGGATCCTTAACAATATGTAAAGTCATCCACCGATTCTAACACTGTTTGTACACTTTCAACTTCTCTAGTTTCCTCTCTAGATATCTTATAGATGCGACCCCATATGTAACGAGTTAATAAGCAAGGGGTGTGATACTTATTCCATGTCAGGGCGTAATGATGTTTGTGTTTATTAAAATGGGCTTGAAACCCGCGGGCCTAACGGACTTTAGTATAAACGGACGGACCCGTAACGGGCTTTAGTATAAACGGGCAGACCCGTGACCCGTTTATTATGATATAAAAATAAACGGGCTTATACGGGTAGGTCCGTTTAGGCCCGTCTCGGTAACGGGTATACCCGCTAAATAAACGGGTACCCGTTTAAGCCCGTTTATGAGTTTTTTTTTAAAAAAAAAATTATATTTAAAGATTATTTTTTTTCAAAAAATATTTTTGTTTTTTAATTTTGTTTTGAAAGAAAATAGTTATATTATATATAGTTTGTGTTACAAAACAAATATATATAGATTGTGTTTTTTTTTCTAGAAAAAAGTTTAGGTTATAATTGTGTTTAAAATCTACTAAAATTTGTTGATGTTTTTTATGATATTATGAACTGATTAATATTTAATAAAAGTAAAGTATTTTTTCAAATTTTGCTTTAATTGGAATTTCTTTTATTATAAGTTTTAAAATCAAATAAAAACTATTAAAAATTATATAAAGATATCAGAAAAGATTATTGAAAAAAAATTAAATTAACAAAAAAAAAAAATTTAAACGGGCTTAAACGGACTAAACGGGTACTATCAACATAAATAGGCTAACATTAAACGGATTTACACGGGTAACGGGCCTAAATGGGCTTGACAATAAACGAACCTAAACGGACAGGGTTTAAACGAGCATGGTCTAAACGGGTCCGGATAGACTCTACTGCATGACATGGAAGCCCGAAAAAGAAAAAGAGCTTAATTTGGTTTCCTCATTTCTATTAATTGAAATTCTGTTTAATTTTTAGAGTAGCTTTTTCTCTTCCAAAAAAATTTACATACTATTTCAGAAACAATTTTATGGGAAATTTGGAAATTAGGTTTCTCTTTGCTAGTATTTCTGGTGTTTCCTTATTTATCCTATTTCATTTTAAAAATATTTATATTTCCCATCGGTTCTTGTATTTGGAGATATCACTACAAGAAAACAGCGGCATACTGAGGGAAAAAATCGTCGGTATGTCGTCGGAATAACGCTATTCCGACGACATACCGACGAAAAAAGTCCTCGGAAATAACTCCTCGGAAATTCATCTTTCCTCGGAAATCCCTCGGAAATTTCCGACGGAATTCCGAGGAAATGAATTTCCTCGGAATATACCGACGGAATTCCGAGGAAATGAATTTCCTCGGAATATACCGACGGAATTCCGAGGAAATGAATTTCCTCGGAATATACCGACGGAATTCCGAGGAAATGAATTTCCTCGGAATATACCGACGGAATTCCGAGGAAATGAATTTCCTCGGAATATACCGACGGAATTCCGAGGAAATGAATTTCCTCGGAATATACCGACGGAATTCCGAGGAAATGAATTTCCTCGGAATATACCGACGGAATTCCGAGGAAATGAATTTCCTCGGAATATACCGACGGAATTCCGAGGAAATGAATTTCCTCGGAATATACCGACGGAATTCCGAGGAAATGAATTTCCTCGGAATATACCGACGGAATTCCGAGGAAATGAATTTCCTCGGAATATACCGACGGAATTCCGAGGAAATGAATTTCCTCGGAATATACCGACGGAATTCCGAGGAAATGAATTTCCTCGGAATATACCGACGGAATTCCGAGGAAATGAATTTCCTCGGAATATACCGACGGAATTCCGAGGAAATGAATTTCCTCGGAATATACCGACGGAATTCCGAGGAAATGAATTTCCTCGGAATATACCGACGGAATTCCGAGGAAATGAATTTCCTCGGAATATACCGACGGAATTCCGAGGAAATGAATTTCCTCGGAATATACCGACGGAATTCCGAGGAAATGAATTTCCTCGGAATATACCGACGGAATTCCGAGGAAATGAATTTCCTCGGAATATACCGACGGAATTCCGAGGAAATGAATTTCCTCGGAATATACCGACGGAATTCCGAGGAAATGAATTTCCTCGGAATATACCGACGGAATTCCGAGGAAATGAATTTCCTCGGAATATACCGACGGAATTCCGAGGAAATGAATTTCCTCGGAATATACCGACGGAATTCCGAGGAAATGAATTTCCTCGGAATATACCGACGGAATTCCGAGGAAATGAATTTCCTCGGAATATACCGACGGAATTCCGAGGAAATGAATTTCCTCGGAATATACCGACGGAATTCCGAGGAAATGAATTTCCTCGGAATATACCGACGGAATTCCGAGGAAATGAATTTCCTCGGAATATACCGACGGAATTCCGAGGAAATGAATTTCCTCGGAATATACCGACGGAATTCCGAGGAAATGAATTTCCTCGGAATATACCGACGGAATTCCGAGGAAATGAATTTCCTCGGAATATACCGACGGAATTCCGAGGAAATGAATTTCCTCGGAATATACCGACGGAATTCCGAGGAAATGAATTTCCTCGGAATATACCGACGGAATTCCGAGGAAATGAATTTCCTCGGAATATACCGACGGAATTCCGAGGAAATGAATTTCCTCGGAATATTCCGAGGAAATTCTGAGGAACTAGTGTTTGGGGTTTCAAAATCTCGAATGTTTTTTTATAAACGGATCGATCGATGTATTTATGTCCAAAAACGCATCGATCGATCACTAGTTCGTCGGAATTTCCTCTGAATATTCCGACGGATTGATGTTTACTCGGAATTCCGTCGGTATATTCCGAGGAAATTCCGAGGAAACCCAAATTCCTCGGGAAATTCCGAGGAACTCATTTTCCGTCGGAATGTCCGTCAGAATACCGATGTTTTCTTGTAGTGTATTAATATCTTCTATTAATTTTTTTTCTTGCTAAAAATATCTTCTATTAATTCATATAGTGCTTTTCTGATATAGGTATAATTTTAGCATGTTGTTAAAAAAAAAGGTGTAATTTTAGCTTCGTAAAGATACTTCATGCGTCTCCCTTGCTAACAAATCAAAGCATCAAAAACATGTGTTTAAAGTTCCTTAAAAAAATAAAAAAAAAAAAAAATAAAAAAACTACGCTCGTTTATATAAACATATATAATTACAAAAGGTCGGCTCACTGGTTAACTGAATCTTGAACATGAGTGTCATTTTCGAGAAGAGATTAAACGTGGTCGCACTAGGATCACGGATTCGCAATCTATTTCTCCTTATTTGTTATCATGATTCTTTTTTTTTTTTTTGATAAACGGCGGGAGACATGAGTCTCCTACTCTTTATTTCAAAACAAAATCAACAACTAAACTACAGGCAAATATGCCGAGTTCTAGACATCTTGTTATAATCCTCCAACAAAAACAGGAGCAACATGCTCTGGAACCGACTCAAAATAATGTAAACCAAACGGTAAAGAAAACGCATAGTTAGCTAATCCATCTGCTAAACGATTAGCTTCCCTATACACGTGAGAAAATTTGACTAACCAGTCTCTTGAAATAAATCCATAGCACAAACGTACAAAGAAGGAAAAGGGATGCGCATCATGAATCCCTGTCTGAAGAAAGCCCACCACACTTTCAGAATCTACTTCTACCTCCAGCCTCTGAATGCCACGGGCCCATGCTATGCACATGCCATAGTACACACCCCACAACTCTGCTAACGGAGCAGAGCAAACGCCAATGTTAATCGCAAAGCCCCCTTCCCACATCCCGTACCGCACAACTCCTCCCGCAGTAGCCAGACCAGGATTACCTCTAGTTGCTCCATCCGTATTCAATTTATACCAGCCACTCTCAGGTCGCTTCCATGCTATATGCTTCTCCGCCCGACCCCCAGCAACTGATCTCTTACTTAGGTTCTTGTTCGCGTCCATCACTTCTCGGGCTTTGTCTCTAACATAATGCACTCTATCTCGATATTTCCCTATATCACCAAAAACATACTCATATCTCCATTTCGAGCACCACCACACCGTAAGTGCAAAGATTGTTGGTCACTGGCTCCCATCTCCTGGCTTATCTCTCGCGAGATTCTCATAGAGCCATTCTAGAAGAGGTAGATTGAAGAAGTGATGCTGTCTACTCGGGATAACACCTTTCGTCCATAATCCTGCTGCTGCCGGGCAATCTCGAAGCACATGGAGAATAGTTTCATCTTCATTTTTACACAGACTGCACACTCCATTATCACTCAAGTGTCTACGCTTTCTCTCCATATTTGTCATAATAACCTGGTGAGACACCAACCATAGGAAGACACGGACTCGTTCAGGAGCCACTAGGCGCCACACGCGATTATACAGAGCTTCCATATTCGGTCTCGATATTTTATCACTAGTCAAAAAGGCGTATGCAGACTTAACCGAGAACAGTCCATCCTTACTCTCTTCCCACGACATTCTATCACGGGCCCCCGTAACGTCATCAATGACCATTGCAGCCAATCTTAACCGGTCATGTATTGATTTATATGGTTGGATAACTTGAGTTAACCAGCCAGTTCCATTCTGCCATAAATCACGAGCCCTTGCCTCTAGTATCAGCTCCGGTATTTACACCATACTTGAATTCTGTAAAGGATCGTCTAACAACCATTTTTCTTTCCAGAACCGGACCCTGCGACCATTCCCTAAGATCCAACGCGTCCCCGGAACAATCACATCTCTGATACCCACCACTATGCTTCTCCAAGTCGGTGACCAAGTCCCTTGAACTATCAGCCATGTTGGATCATATAACTCACCTACTCTAAATTTTTTCCTCAGGATCTTGACCCACAAAGCATCCTCCGTATTCA
>NC_027749.1:18609250-18613141 GCF_000695525.1 Brassica oleracea var. oleracea | reverse complement strand
AGCCCCCCCCCCCCCCTTCTCTTTTAGGTTTACAAATTGCATCCCAAGACACCAAGTGTTGCTTTCTATTCCCTTCACTGCTGCCCCATATAAAACCTCTAGCGATCTTATCCAGTTGGTTTAGAGTTGATATCGGCAGCGATATAGTACTCATCGTATGAACCGGAATAGATGTGAGAACAGATTTGGTGAGCGTTATCCTTCCTGCCAAACTCAAAAATCTACTCTTCCATCCAGCGAGCTTAGATGAAACCTTCTCAATCACTTCCCCAAACGTCTCTTTATTAATTCTTTTCTGAAGAACTGGCATACCAAGGTACTTACCCAATTGCTTCGTTCCTTTGATACCACTCTCATGACTTATCGAATTAGCTAGATCCTGGTGAACATTCTCAGAGAAAAAGATTACAGATTTTTCCAGATTAACTTTCTGCCCCGAAGCCCCACAAAACCTCTCGAGGACCTTGCGTATTACTCGAATATGCGCTATCGAAGCCTCTGCAAATAGGATCAGATCATCTGCGAAACAGACATGGGATAAAGATGGTCCACCCCTAGATAATCTGATTGGCTTCCACTCCTTATTAGCTACTGCAAACTCAATCTGATGGCACAGTCTCTCCATGCATAACACAAATAGATATGGAGATAGGGGATCTCCTTGTCTGAGTCCACGCTGAGGCGTAAATGCTTCTGTTCTTTCTCCATTCCACAACAGGCTAATTCCAGGATTCGTAACACATTCTATGATCCATTTAATCCAAATCTGAGGTAGGTTTGCTGCATTAAGTGTATCCTCCAAGAAATCCCATCTGATTCTGTCATAAGCTTTCTTAAGATCTAGTTTAAGAAGCATCCAGCCTCTTCGCCCTTTCTTCTTCTTTATTGAGTGAACCGCTTCCTGGACGATAATAATATTATCCTGACTCAGACGCTCAGGAATAAAGCTTGCTTGCGTAGGCCCTATAAGTTTAGGCATCAGATGCTTCCGTCTCAGCACCATCATCTTTGTTATGATCTTGAAAAGAACATTGCAGAAGCTTATGGGCCAGAATTACATTATTCTCTGTTATCATGATTCTTAGTGTGTTTTTTTTTTTTGAAAACTATGATTCTTTGAATTTTTCAGTAGAGTTCTTTAGCTATTTAATATTAATATAATTTATTATCCCATTTAAATTTAAATAAAAAAAGAAAATATAACAAATTATAGTGCACACTTGGAAACTGAATACCTGCTGTACTGAGGAACACTTCTTTATCAAGAGACCATTATCTCTTTTCTGTTCTCTCTCTTTTTTCCCTAATTTTTTATTAATCAAATTATGATAAATTTGAGAGGAAGATACTTCCAATGCGTGTGCTCTTAGTTTTTTTAAATGGTATTTATAATAGAAATTTTAACTGCGGTATATTCCATGAAAATTGTATGATAAAATTCGAAGTTTAAGGTGCATCTCTCCTGACTGCTGATGCCACTTGACTTATGTAACTTTATGACTCGATCTCGCACCATTGCTCCCACTTTTGTCGACGCAGACTGATCTGATTAATATAAACTATCGCATAGACATTTAAATAGTATTTTGATTCTATCATTAAACTATAAGTTTCTTAATCCATCAAATTTAACATTTAGACCAAAAAAAAAACTATAAGTGGGTGCAAGAGGGCCTTATTATTTGTTTGTTTTACTTTTGTTTAGTTTTTTTTCCTATATAGTTTACGATTTTTATCATTTCGTATCAATATTTTGTAAGCAACTTATTTTTGATATGTAAAGGATTTTGACCAAATTTTATAAAGTAAACAAAATTTTTTGATTACTTTGATTCTCAGATTAGCAAGTGATTCGTGAACAGTTCTTATAAAATAACATAATTTTCAATAGCATGGTATTTAATCCGAAAACACGTTGTCGTGCAGGTATATTTTGTTGATGCATGGTTTATACAAACTGTTATCATGTTATGAATAAATGTTGATCGTTTCAACTTTTCTTTTTGTTTTGTAGTCTAAACAGAAAATGTGAAATACAAACAGACAAATAACAATTGCTTACATTTGATGGTTTCTCTCATGCTTGCGTTTCAGATGTTTGAACAACTGCATATGAGCGTTTGCGTTTAACGGTTATATTGTTCATGGTTATATTTCCAACAGGATTCGTACCGATTATTGGTACTTTTATTCATAATAATCTATATTTTATTAATTACCGAGGATATATATACCGAATGACCAAAAAGGGGCCTACGAGACTATAGATGAAATGTGGAAATACAGGTAGGTGTCACTCTTGCGTGTACGCACAAATGATCAAATGATCATTCTAATAGTGTACACACAGGTAAACCGGAATGACATAAACGATAAAATAAAAGCAATGTTAACGAAAATAGACGAATGTAATAACGAATACAAGAACGATAAGAAATCGTATTCGCAAATAGACATGGAGTCGAGATATGATATCTTTCCTTAACTCAAAATATTCACTCTGTTAGTGAGACATGACATTACGAATATAGAGTCCCAGGATACAACCATGGCAGACGAATCACGGCTCACTCATGATCGCCCTATCGAAATTTAAACTCTAAGTAACACTCTCGAGACTTACGCTGAGGTATTTGGTGATTTTTTATTGCGTAAAAACTTAAAGAGAAATGAAGGAGGCGACGAGTTTATAAAGAGGAGAAGACGAGCCCCTTTCTGTAACTGATGCAGCATGTGCGCACGTTGGAAGAAATCTCGCGAGGATCTCGGAGGCGAGGCGTTACGAAACTTCCTCCGCAAGATCTTTTCTCGTTTAAACTTATCGTCAAGAAGAGAGACAGCGTGTTGTTTTTAAACGAACTACGTGTTGTTTAAAATAAAATGCATGTCGTTTTTTCCGGAATTAAGTGGCAAAACGTTGAGCTTAACTTGGTCCAAAAAAAATATTCTTATTGGGCCGGAGGCCCTCCACCAAGACCCAAGACCCAAGACCCAAGACCCAAGCCCCAAGCCCACACCCACACCCACACCCACGCCGAGCCGAGCCGGCCGGACGGCGGCGGCGCGCGTGGGGAGTCTTCCTCTCTCTCCAAGTTATTTAACACATGATATCAAGTGACCATATATAAACAACTATCTTCCTCTTGTTCCCACCGATGTGGGACAAGTCCCTTTGTGTCCATTATTAATGTTTTTTGGGTTGTTAAACACACAGGCCCAAGTCATTTGTTTTCACAATCTTCATTAAAGCCTAATGGCTATTAATGGATCCAACAATCCCCCACATGATAGAAATGACTCTTCTAAACATATGCAGACTCGATAGACTCAAAAAGCTATATTTATTCTAATCCTGATTAGAGTAGACAGACTTATCGAGAGTGTTTGCGAAAATTCACTGTGTTTGAGTTGGTGGAATTTTTAAGCCTTGAACCACTCATAGTTAATATATGTCGGGTTTACTTTACTAGAAGGTGAACATAATGTCTTGAACCAACTGGGGTTTTATGTAAACCGAGACAACATGCATAACGCAGTTTCATTTTCTCGTAGAGCTTAGTTCTCTATTGTGTTCATTGTGGCCCTGAACTATTCCTGGTTTTCATGAGTGAACTTAGAGAATATAGCCTTGCATTCATTCTCCTAGAAACAGCCCCATTTCACACTCATTAGGTGATTGACCATGAAAAGTATTGAGTAATACTCCGCTTTGGAAGCTATAGAATCATTAAAGGCTTATGCTTATCCTTCTCACATTTGTTGGCACTTTTATCTTCTTAGGAGCTGGGAAGAGACTACTTTGTCTCAAGTGCTTTGGTTAGATTCAGTTTGATTTTGTTTTCCCTTTGAACCTACGTCTTGGGATCTCCAGTCATGATAGGTAGGGTTGCA
>NC_027749.1:18608037-18609095 GCF_000695525.1 Brassica oleracea var. oleracea | reverse complement strand
GCTTCTTCTGCTGCTTTGTCTAAGGCTATGAACTCAGATTCCATGGTAGATCTGGCTAACACTGTTTGTTTGGTAGATTTCCATGATATTGCTGCTCCTCCTAGTGTAAAGACATATCCACTCGTGGATTTTGAGTTTTCAGAATCTGATATTCAGTTAGCATCACTGTATCCTTCTAAAACTGCTGGTTCTTTACCATAGTGAAGCCCAAAATCTTTGGTGTAGCGCAAGTAATTAAGTACTCTCGTTATAGCTTTCCAGTGTGTATGACCTGGATTACTTGTATATCGACTAAGTACGTTTACTGCATGCGCTAGATCTGGTCTAGTACAATTGGTTAAGTACATGAGACTTCCGATCACACGTGCATACTCGATTTATGAAACCGCTTCACCTGAATTCTTTGTCAAGTGCATTTGGGGATCTAATGGAGTTTTTTCCGTACTTTTAGAGTAGTTTTTAAACCTCTCTAATATTGTTTGAGCATAATGAGATTGGGTTAAAGTAATTCCGTTTGAATTTCTTGTGACTTTAACCCCAAGAATTACATATGTTAATCCCAAGTCTTTCATCTCAAATGTCCCTTTGAGCATGTTCTTTGTTTGATTGATAATGTCTTTATTGCTTCCAATAATGAGCATATCATCTACATATAGACATAGCAAAACATACGCATGTTTGGTTGTTTTGTAGTATATGCATTTATCACATTCATTAATTTTGAAACCATTTGACATCATTGTATTGTCAAATTTTTCGTGCCATTGTTTAGGAGCTTGCTTAAGCCCATAAAGTGACTTTACAAGTCGACATACTTTGTCTTCCTCTCTGGGAATGACAAAACCTTCAGGTTGTTTCATGTCATGTAAATTTCCTCTTCTAAATCACCATTAGAAAAGCGGTTTTTACATCCATTTGATGGATTTCTAGGTCTCTTAAGGCTGCGATTGCTATCATCAGTCTTATTGATGTTATTCTCTTTACTGGAGAATATGTATCAAAATATTCAATGCCTTCCTTTTGTCGGAATCCTTGAACTACAAGCCTAAATTTGTATT
>NC_027749.1:18602336-18607947 GCF_000695525.1 Brassica oleracea var. oleracea | reverse complement strand
ATGATAGAATCAAATTCACTCCTGACAGCTTCGTTACAAAATGGAGCTTCTGGTAGAGCCATGGCTTCTGCCAAAGTTTTTGGAACATTTTCGGCTAGAAATGCCAATAGGAAATCTTTACCAAAATATTTTTCCTTTCGAGCTCTTTTGCTTCTTCGAGGTTCATCTTTTTCCTCATTTTCTGAAATATCATTTATAGAAATCTCGACGTTTGTCTCAGTTTCTGAGTTCTTGTCATTGTCTCTTTCTTTTCGAGTTCGTTTTGAACCTTGTTTTTCCTATATGAAAAAATATTTTTGAAAAAGATGCATTTCTTGATTCTATGACTGTTTTTTCATCAATGTCTGATATTTTGGATTTATGTACCAGAAATCGATAAACATTACTATTATGTGCATATCCGATGAAGAAGCAATCCACTGTTTTAGGTCCAATAGTGACCTTCTTTGGTGGTGGTACTGCAACTTTTGCCAGGCACCCCCACACTTTGAGGTATTTATATGAAGGTAAATTACATTTCCATAATTCTTATGGAGTTTTGCCGGTTACTTTGTGTAGAATTTTGTTGAGGATATAATTAGTGGTAAGCAACGCTTACCCCCCACATGTTCTGGGGTAACCCAGATCCCTGCAACATTGCATTCATCATCTCTTTTAGAGTTTGATTTTTGCGTTCAGCAACTCCATTAGATTCTGGTGAGTAAGGAGCTGTAGTTTGATGGATTATTCCATGTTATTTACATAATTCATTGAATGGACCATCATACTCGCCTCCTCTGTTGCTTCTAACTACTTTAATAGTTGTTTTAAGCTGATTTTCGACCTCGAGTTTAAATTCTTTAAATTTTTCAGTGACATTTGCCTGAGCCTTCTCATCCTTGATCTTTTTGCGACACTCAACAGTCGTGTGCCCCTCTTTGTGGCAGTAGTGATATTTTCCCTTGAACTTCTCCACATTCGCATTGATTTCAATACCATTGTTCTTGAATTTTTTTCCAGAAGCCTTCAAGGCTGCAGCAGTTTTGGAAGGCTTGGCAGGAGAATTAGTGTGTGCCTTTCCTTTGCCTTTGTGCTCAGCCATGTTGACACTGTGCTCCTTAGCAGTGACCTTGTCAGCAGTTCGGTTTCTGGATTCCAGCTAAAGCCACATGATGAGCTCCTCGAGCCCCATCTTATTTTTCTTGTGCTTCAAGTAGTTCTTGAAATCCGCATAGCTTAGAGGAAGCTTTTCAATGAAGCTGAGAGTTGTGAATATCTCGCAGATGGACATTCCTTCAGCAGCGATTTCATGGCAAATGAGCTGAAGCGCTTCCACCTGATCCATGATGGGTTTTGAATCCACCATTTTGAAGTCGTGGAATTTTGAGACCACATACTTCTGGCATCCAGCGTCCTCACCTCTGTACTTCTTGTCCAGTGATCTCCATTGCTCTTTCACCGTGGGGATCTCACAGTAGACACGGTACAATGGGTCAATGAGACGACCCAAAATGTAACCTTTGCCGATGAAGTCGGAATGCACCCATATGTCAACAGTTGCAAGACTGTGAACATCATCAATCCCGTAAGGCATAAGGGGCTTGTCCTCCTGGATGAACTTGTCCAGCTTCATCGTTGTCAGGAAGAACATCATCTTCTTCTGCCACGTTTTGAAGCCTTTGCCATCAAACTTGTCTGGCATCAGCCCTTGAGTGAACAAGCTAGGTACAGCCGGAGGATTTATTTTTGGTGTTTGAACAAAATCATATCGATATAAGTCTCGAGAAAAAAAATTTCAAACTCGCTTAAAAGCGTTCGCAGAAATCGTTTTGTATAGACTTAGAATGTTTCACCAACTTGCTTAAGAAAGCAGTTATAGAAACGATTCATGTAAATAACATTTTGATAATGTATCAAAAACGTTTCGCGATAATGCTAGAAAGCAATCCGTAAAGCGGTATGAAACAAAGAAGAAACGTTTCGCAGAAGGGCTATAAAGCAAATCGCAAACTCGTTTTCAAAAGAACATAGAAACGTTTCGCGGAAGTGGTAGAAAGCAAATCGCAAACCCGGTTATAAGATAAGAACAAACGTTTCGTGGAAGTTCTAGAAAGCAAATCGTTAAGACGGTTCCAAAACCCGTTTTTATTAATCGTTTTTACAACCCGATTAGAGCTTTAAACGTAAAGCGATTTTGAGTTAAGATTGTAGACGCCGGTAAACCGGAATGACATAAACGATAAAATAAAAGGGATGTTAAGGAAAATAGACGAATGTAAGAACGAATACAAGAACGATAAGAAATCGTATTCGCAAACAGACTTGGAGTCGAGATATGATATCTTTCCTTAACTCAAAATATTCGCTCCGTTAGTTAGACAGGACTGTACGAATATAGAGTCCCATGATACAACCATGGCAGACGAATCACGGCTCACTCGTGATCGCCCTATCGAACTTTAAACTCTAAGTAACACTCTCGAGACTTACGCTGAGGGATTTGGTGATTTTTTGTTGTGTAAAAACTTAAAGAAAAATGAAGGAGGCGACAAGTTTATAAAGAGGAGAAGACGAGCCACTTTTCGTAACTAATGCAGCACGTGCGCACGTTGGCGGAAATCTCGCGAGGATCTCGGAGGCGAGGCGTTACGAAACTTCCTCCGCAAGATCTTTTCTCGTTTAAACTTATCGTCAAGAAGAGAGACAGTGTGTTAACGAACTACGTGTTGTTTAAAATAAAATGCATGTCATTTTTTCCCGGAATTAAATGGCAAAACGTTGAGCTTAACTTTGTCCAAAAATAATTTTCTTACCCGACCCGAGCCGGCCGGACGGCGGCGGCGGCGCGCGCGTGGAGAGCCTTCCTCTCTCTCCAAGCTGTTTAACACATGATATCAAGTGACTATATATAAAGAGCTATCTTCCTCTTGTTCCCACCGATGTGGGACAAATCCCTCTGTGTTTATTATTAATGTTTTTTGGGCTGTTAAACACACATATGCCCAAGTCATTTGTTTTCACAATTTCCATTAAAGCCTAACGGCTATTAATGGCTCCAACAAATAGCACCAATAGCGATAGTTGAAACCCGTAAATGGCTAATAAAAACATATTGCTATTTGAATGTGTATATTAAGTTAACACTTAATTATTTTGATTATATGCATACACGGTATATGATGATAACCCACACAAAATACATGGAAAAGGTTTTTATTTTCTAATCACAACTCTAAAGACACACTCTAATGTTACAGCTGTAGCCTGTACATATATGTTGGTAGCGTACTAGCGTGTGGTACATATGTTACATGTTTTCAATTAGGGACGGGCGTTCGGATATCTGTTCGGATTCGGGTTGGATATTTTTGATTTTTGGGTATTTAGGAATATAGAACCCGTTCGAGTATTTTTGTATTTCAGATCGGGTTCGGATATTTTTAGTTCGGGTTCGGTTATTTCGGATCAGGTTCGGATATATAGATTTTGAAATAAAAAAAATAATTTTTTCATTGTTTTAAGTTTCTTCTATTTAAAAATATAACTTTTACTTAACTGATTTTTTATTTTTAATAGATTGAGTGATTAATAAATTTGGAGATAACATTGCAAAAATAAATAAACATTAATTTGGTCATTTAAAAAAAACATTGGATGTAATTTTTGTTAATACATAAAGCAAAAAGCTTGACATGCATTTTAAGTGAGTATCAAATCATTTTATATGTACTTATATGTATATTATATGATTTTAAAGTACGTGTAACACAATATAAATATTTTAAATAAAATAAAAGATTTAAATTAAAAATATAAGGTTATATATACTTATGTTCGATTATTTTCCGGTATCTATTCGGGTTTGGATATTATCCATTCGGGTTGGGATATCCAATCTCTCCTAAATCAATACCCGTTCGGGTATTTTGCTACTTCGGTTCGGATTTCGATTCGGGTTTTTCAGGTCGGGTTCGGATGCAGCTTCGGGTATCGGGTAAACTGTCCAGGCCTATTTTCAGCGGTATTCCAATAATGGTTCGACATCACCTTTTTTTTTCCATCTGATATTATTATTCATAAAAAAGTACAGAAGCCCAAACCCAACCAATAGATAGGGCTCCAAACACAAACACCCAAAACAAAATTAAACCTAAAAGCCCACATACTGCCCAATCTACACTGGCCCAAACCAACACGTGACACCGCTTCGATTCTCCCCCGAAGACGAGACGTGTCAAAACCACGACAGCGAGGCATGACACACGTCACCACCACCGCCAAAGAGAACATGCCGGAAACTGGATGGCGTTTCACCGGACCTTGCCGGGAACTGAACGGCGCTTCACCGGACCTCGCCGGGAGCAAGCGCTTACCCAAACTCACCACTTCTTCACCTTTTCTTCTTTTCCCCGGAGAGCGTCAAAACGAGAAGTCGAGACCTCATCCAGAAACGAAGCCATCACCCAAACGATTAGAAATCCCTCTCTCACCATCCATGCACCATCACCACTTAATTTCAGATCATCGGAGAGCATCAATCGAACAATTCGAGAGCTCATCCATCACATCAAGCACGTAATCAACCGAATCACCACTCGAGAAACCATAGAAACCAAACCAAAACCGCCATCAAAACGAAAGGACCGTACGATGCGGGAGAATAAGCCGGCGAGAAAGATGTAAAACGAATCATCTTCTCCCGGAAGCAAAGCCGGCGAAGCCTGCTTAAAGGGCAACGGCTTCCCAGAGGCAAGACGTAAAAGAAAGGAATCGAAGAACCGAAACCGATAGAGCACCGGAGAAAGCTTCATCTCATCTCAGAGAGGAGAGAGAGAGAAGTCCCGGTCTCCATCAACTTATCTTACGATCTTCTCATTGGTTAGACATCACCTAGACATGTGTCTCGCTTAATTTTAACCATTTAATTTACAAAAATCGATTAGTCTGCTGATTTTGTGGACATACTAATTCAAAAGTTCAATGTTATTTTATTGGTACCAGTGAAGGTTTACATGATTCTCCAACATATGTTGTTATTGTTATGAAATAACTTATAATTTATAGTATCGAGAAATTTAAATAAGAGTAGAATTTAATACCCGTAGGAAGCAAATAACACTACTATGAGTGAGAGAGTTTATTATAAGTAAGAAGAAGAAGATGTAATGGTTCTTTGATTATAAACTCTTGTTCTTGTTTTTTTGGTGTACAAAAGAGTGAGATGAGTGATGGTATTTATAGTGAACAACAATGCATAAAATATCAAAGATGGTGCTTGATTTGGTAAATGAGTGGGTGATCATAGTGCTTGATGAGTAGATGATCATAGTGCTTGAGTTGGTAAAGGAGTGGAGGATCATTTCAAAGTTTATCTTATAACACTCCCCCTTGATCATCCATCTTGTATTAAATTAAGTTTCGTAATACTCCCCTTGGGAACCGGTGTCACTCTCCGCTCTCGCTCAACGTCTTTGTTGCCTCGTTAAAAACCTTTCTAGGAAAACCCAATGGGAAAAACCATAGTTAGGTAAAAAGAGTACAACTACGTAAGCTCCCCCTCGATTGAGCAGTCATAGATCCTTCTGATGACGCATTCCAATGTTATGGACATGTTTTCTGAATACCGAAGTAG
>NC_027749.1:18591003-18599066 GCF_000695525.1 Brassica oleracea var. oleracea | reverse complement strand
AAATTACTAGTAAATAATATAGGCGGTATTCCGGCCATTATAACATGATATAAATAATAGTAGAGGCGGTATACCGACCATTATAACAGGGTATAAATGATACAAATAAATTTTACCGAATCGCAGAGTGATCGTGCTGATAACGTGTTATGAAATAACTTATAATTTATAGTATCGAGAAATTTAAATAAGAGTAGAATTTAATACCCGTAGGAAGCAAATAACACTACTATGAGTGAGAGAGTTTATTATAAGTAAGAAGAAGAAAATGTAATGGTTCTTTGATTATAAACTCTTGTTCTTGTTTTTTTGGTGTACAAAAGAGTGAGATGAGTGATGGTATTTATAGTGAACAACAATGCATAAAATATCAAAGATGGTGCTTGATTTGGTAAATGAGTGGGTGATCATAGTGCTTGATGAGTAAATGATCATAGTGCTTAAGTTGGTAAAGGGGTGGAAGATCATTTCAAAGTTTATCTTATAACAGTTATAATATAATCTATTCATCTTATTTTATTACTACCAGTGAAGGTTTACATGATTCTTCAAGATATGTTTAAAAAAAATATAATTTATCCAAGATATGTTTAGATTGAGTGCGACCAAAAACGTTTGTATTCGAAGGATTGCAATTACGGGAATAGAAATAAGGAATAACAGTCGAATGTATAAGATAATGAAAATGATGATCGAGAAGTTCCACGTGGTTGGTTAATTGTTTGTGGATTACATTCGTTAGATTCTTATCATATCCAACATGGACAACACGACGCAGGAATCAACACTTAATTACTTTCAAACACTAAATTTAAATTAAATATATACCTTATTCAAATTTTATTTATGCTTCTTTTTCTAAAGATATTTTCTTTTAAAATATCAAATTATGCTTATTTTTTAGGGTGAATTTGCTTGATATTCATTACAGAGGAAAAAAATTAAGAATATAGCCCTTCTACGGTTGAATTCGGCAGATGGGACAATTTGCACACAAATATGACTGAAATCTCTTTCTAATCGCGTGTGCGTGATGTTGTTGACACTCCAAAATTAAGGCTAAGGCTATCATATTATACTACATACCATATAGTATAGTCAGTCACACAAATGAATTAACTAATTACAATATTGGATTTCATCCATTACGTGACTATATTATACATGATTATGACATAATATAGAATACTCGACACATTCACAGACTTTTGTATATATGAAATTTTTTCGCACAGTGTATTAGAGAGAGAGGGAGGGAGGGAGGGAGGGAGGGAGATTAATTATTAATAAGATTCATAAAGTATAAAATACATATGATATGAATCATTAATCATTTGAATGTTTCTCTGATAAAATATAACTTAAAAAAACACTTTAAAAAGATGAAACATATTATGTTATATTCTATGTTTTCTATTAAAATAGAATAGTACATCGTGATGGTAACTGTTTATATTCTCCCAAAGTTATCATGTCTGTAGTAATCAAAGTGGATTAACAGTTCGTCCATTAACCTCATGTATTGATCATTGATGTATTCAATTGATATGAACGAAACCATCCACCGCCGATCTCCGCTTACCACCATTGTTGGAGCCGTTGTCGTTATTGTTTATTCTCAATGATTCTTCTTCATTATTTCATTCTTCTGGTGAGTCGTATAAGAATTTGGTTTATTTGTAATCCTTACCACAACAAATAAAATATCAAAAAAAAAATCATGTGGTTAATGAAACACACGCGCAAGATAGTTTTGTCATTAATACATAATATATAGACAATATCGTAGCCATCAACTTGTTATGTGCATAGACTTAATATTTTTTCTGCTATGCACATGTCTCCTAATTTCACTATTTTTTTTTAACTTGCTCGTCTCATTGATATTTGAAAGTAAAAGCTTCCTTTTTACAAAATGGGGAATCGGCTCATATAATTCCAACTAGATCTCGATCCGCGTAACCGCGCAAATTTTTGTTTTCATTTATTTTTATATAAATATTTTGTTTTTAATTTTAAATTAGTATATATTATAATATATATGTATCTATCAATTTTTAAAACATAATAAATTTACGGTATATTTTTTTCATTGAATAGATTGTTTCAAACTTTCACATGTATTTGTATCTTCTTATATATATATATATATTTGGATTATTATTTCATTATTAAAATCATATATATAAAGATTAGTAAGATATTTTTTTTATTGTCATATTCAAAGATATTGTAACATTTCACAAATTTAGAAAGTTTTTAAAAAATTAAACTTTTCGCCTCATAGATTTATATTATCCATTAAATAATTAAACATTTAGTTTTTATTTAATTTTTAAAATAAACTATATAGTTTAAAATTTGTTTTCATTGATTTAAGGTAGTAAATATTAATCATTGTTAGATAATATGATTTTTTGTTACTTAAAAAAAAAATTATAGTTTTAAAAGTTAACATGGACAAATATTTAAATATTTAACATATGGAGGTATAGTATTACAACATTAAATTATATCTATTTAATTTATACTATCTATAGATCCAGTGGATCATATATTCTTTAAATCCAATTATTGATAGCCCAATAAAAATTTATGGTATGCCCAAAATTTAAATGATAAGATTAGATATTAAATGTAACATGACTTTCTAGGAATAAGTCCATTAGGTCTATTTTTTTAAAAATACACATGAATTAAGGTTGTGACTTCTGTTTTAATATATAAGATTTATGTGCTGGAATTCGGTTAATTCATTTTAAAGTATGTTTTATAATACACCAACGGATTCTAAATCAAACTACTATGTGTTTGAATGCATATGTATTTAGGCAAATGAAAAAAATTGTTTTTGTCTACTTTTTTTTTGCTCCACACAAATGAAAAACTTCTTAATTAGTGAGAAATTGCTTAAACTACTTTAAGTTGATTACCAATTTTCAAAAATACCTATCAAAAATATATAATATATGAGGTTACGGTTTATTGATTATTGTTTAGGGTTAAGTATTTAGGGATATAATTGAATTTATAAACTTGTATCAATATTTTAGAAATTGTTATTAACATTTATAAATGATTTAAGAAAGTTAAAAAAAATATCATGAATTTAAAAAAAGATTAAAAAAATATCTTTTAAAAGTAAATTTAAAAAATGATATTAAAATATTAAAATTATGGTAAAATATAAATTTTCTGTTAATTAATTAATTGAAATTGTGTTTCTCGGTCAAACGAAAAATATAAAAACGGAAAATATTAGATTTCATAATGTTTGCAGTCGAATGAATTCTCTGACTTCCTAGTTGACGGTGACGTATAACTGACTGAATCTGATTCTATTCCATATAACTGTCAGGTTTTAAAAAATAAAATTACAGATTAAATGTAACATGACTTTATATGAATAGGTCCATTAGCTCTATTTTTTTTAAAAATCACACTTCAATGAAGGTAGCGAATGTTCTTTTAATATATAAGATTTTTTATTGCAAATCGAAGAGAGCGTGTTGTAGTTATTATATATAAATGTAAACTACTCCCATGCATGAATAGACAAAGTAAAATAAATAAATAAATTCATCTTTTATTTTTTTATAAAAAAAAACTGAAATAACAAAAAGGTAAAGAAAGTGTAAATGCGAATCTGACTCCTAAAATAGGGGTCGATCTAGGAGGGAAAAGTAGATTCGGGACCCACTTTTCAGCTTAAATTAATGTACTCTTCTCTCTCATGAATTATTATTTAAGTTTACGTATTTCACAATATGTTTCAAGAAATTAAAAAGAAAAAAATTCAAAAGAGTGAAAAGAGTCTTTGATCGGTGTTTGACGAGACACTGCACTTTAATGGGCTTCGAGTCTTTTTTTTCTTCTTCTTCTCTCTCTCTCTTCCAATTGCAAACAAACCCTAGCTACCTCTCTCTCTCTACATCTCATCATGAACGATCCTAAAAATCCCGATCTGACCAACCACGACTCCTCTTGGACACAACTCACAGCTCCAGATTCTCACTTCTTCCACAGAAACACTTCCGACATCTTCTCTGACTTTGTCGGGAACCTCCACGCTTCCTCCCAATCCGATCATCATCATCCTCACTCCCTCCGGTTTGATACCGGTTTAACACCAACTTCCGGTGTCCCATCTTCCGTTACCACCACCACTCTACCCTCTACTCCTTCATCTTCCTCATCCCCCGCAGCTGCTCTTTCTGTTGCCGTTACAGAGGTTTCAACCTCTACTAATCTCCCCGCCACCTCCAGTTCTAGCGAGGATCCAACTGAGAACTCAACTGCCTCCGCCGCGAAAGCACCGGAGACGCCGTGAGTTTTTTTTTCCTTTCCTTTCCGCATATATAGACGATGAGACAAGAAACACGTATATGTCTCCTTTCGCAGGGGTCTGATCGTAATTTTACACATCATATTGGTGGTGGTGTATTAACTTAAGGCCAAAGACATAACGCGAATAAAATTTCCTTTTCATTTATTTTTTATTTGTCGCATTGTATCATCGCAAGAAAAATGTAGAATCGATTCGTCCGTACAAAATAATTGTGAATTTAGTAATTTTGTGATGAATCGTCGGTGCCAGTGAAGACAAGGACAATAATGATGAACGCACAGCGCCGCTATTGCGGCTGTGTGATGTTTGCGTGCACTCTACATCTCTTCCTCGTCCTTTCTTTTTATTAAACTAATGTTAATTAGGTCAAAAGTGTCTCACGTTTTTGTGATGTAATTGTTATCTAATAGTGAAAACAAAACCCTGGATTATTTTATAATTCTCGTCTCGTAAATCGTAATAAATCATGCTCTAATTGATATGTAGGGTTTCGGAGTCCACCATCCATGAAAATGAGTGCCGCTCAGTATGATTTTACATCGTTATTGCAAATGATCATGATCACGAGTCTACGCTTTAACTCTAGTAACGTTTTTTCATTACATGTTTAGGTTCATGAAAGTATTGTTATAGATATTTTTATGGAAGTTTGACAGTGGTGGCATTAGCATTACAGAATTAATGTTTTTGTGAGATGTTTTGGTGGATTGATTGGTTTTTCTGTAGTTTCTGAGAGCATGATTATTGGGGGTTCTTAGGTTGGGTTCTTAACGGAATATAAGAACCCGTTTCTTAAATTTTAACTAAAAAATTTAAGAACCGGCTCTTAAATTAATAATAATCTGATGCATGGTGATATATTAATAATCTTTTGATGTTATTTGTAGAAAGAAGGAGAAGAAGAAGGCTCAGAAGCGAATCCGGCAGCCAAGATTCGCATTCATGACCAAGAGTGATGTGGATAATCTTGAAGATGGATATCGATGGCGCAAATATGGACAGAAGGCTGTCAAAAATAGTCCATTCCCAAGGTCTCCAAGCTAGCTATCATCACTTTCTTGTCATCTTAAATTAATTTTCACATGTATATATTAACTAAAGCAAAATTACATATATACATGGTACAACACTTAGATCAGTAGATAAACCTGACAACTTCTACTGTTTATATAGGAGCTACTATAGATGCACGAACAGCAGATGCACGGTGAAGAAGAGAGTGGAACGATCATCTGAAGATCCATCGATAGTTATCACAACATACGAAGGACAACATTGCCATCAAACCACTGGATTCCCTCGTGGTGGAATCCTCACCGCTCACGACCCTAGTAACTTCACATCCCATCATCTTCTCCCTCCTCCATTGCCAGATCCTTATTACTACCAAGAACTCCTTCATCAACTCCACAGAGACAATACTTCTTCGCTGAGATTACCCCAATCTACTACTGAAGGACCTGCTGCAGTGTCGTCTATTAATCCACCAGAAGAAGGCTTGCTTGGTGATATTGTACCTCAAACCATGCGCAATACTTGAGGTAATGCTCCTATATATCTTTTTATTTGTCCGTGTTCGTCTAAATATATATGATTACGACTGAATTCTATACAGAGAAGAAAATATATATTTTTTCGGTTCGCAAGGGTTTAACACCTTTATTGGACCACAAAGGCATAAAGGTTACTTTTTCTAGTCCAAAACTAAAATCCCAAATCAAGAGATATATTCAGTGGATGAAAATTCTCATACTTTGACAGGAACGAGTCTATTTGATGTAGATGTACTTATGAATATATATATGTGAGAATATTTATCGTGTTAGTCTAATCATTGATGCAACTCATCATCTCTCGTGGCACAATATTTGATCATTTGATAGATATGTCGGCCAGTGCTTTTTTTTCTTTTTCCTTTATAGTAATGCATTTTTTTGTAGAACGCATATAAAAGTTGGATGATGCATATATAATAAGTGGATGATTGCCTCACTATCTATCTATTCATTTAGTAAACCAAATGTCTATTATTACTTTCTAGTGACTGCATTAGGATCAAGCACCGGCGTATAGCGCCTTTTGTCTTACTCCTCTCGCTCTAGGGCATATATGTAGGCAGGATTATAAAAATGTCAACAAATATTAATATGTAACGAAGCTCAACTACTCCTCTTAATCTAGTGTCACTCTTATGCTGAAACTCTCCCCCTTTATTTATATTAACCCTTAATCTATGTATTCACATTATAACTCAGTTATGTGTATGCATGACTGTGTCCTGGTGTATCGAATTTTATTCTATGTACATGTATATATGAGATACATGCATGAAGCATATATATATATATATATGTGTGTGTGTGTGTGTATTAATTTCTGAGGGTAATGTGTTAGGTCACAGGAATAAATACTTTCTGTTTTAGCTAAAGGCAGCCAAGAAAGAAAAGGGGATCAGAAAATTATTAAGAAGAGATATATGAGCATCTTAGCCCCGCGAGTAAAGCCCTTTATTACGAACGTACAATAATGACTTAGAACGTTTGTTCATAAACCACATGACCAAATTATACACCATTCACATTACGAAAAAACGAATATATCTGTTACATTTTATCAGTAGGGGATGTGTGCTTGTATGTTTTGTTTCAAAGATGAAAATGACATATATGAATGTCTGCCGTGTTTGATATAATCTCCCAGGTACCCTCAGCAAATCATCACAACCTTGGTAACAAATAAGGAGAGGTACTAACTACTTTTATAGAAGATATTGCAGACTGGAAAACAATACAGCCACAACGGGTTGTAAGCAGAGATCTCTATATTATTTCAATGTTGATCAATGGCGTCGGTTTCTTAAGGTATATATAGTATAATTCTGATGTAACTCAACTTGAATAAATCTACTGACTAGTTATGTCCCACATGTAGATGCATGTATGTGCACTTGGGAAAAAAATATGGAGGATTTCCGGATACTATTTTTGCTAATCCTTTTGAGTTCTACATTTATTTGAGACTTTTTTCTAATAACTTTATAGGGTGATAAATTTGGTCGAGCTTTATTGCTTGGTGAAATATATATCTTCTAGTTGCTATGTGATGAAAAATGGATGTTTCGAACAATGTTGAGATCTACGTCATTTTGAATATATAGTGATAATATAATGCAAGTGTGCAATTGGTGTCATACATTTGTTTGTAATAGCATCCTTAAATGAACTCTCTATTTTGAAGTTTTCAAAACTTTATATTTGAAATTTAAGGTGTTCTTCTCCGAGAAAACAAAACTTCAAGTTTAATTTCAAAACTAGACCATGACCCGCCCGCCAGCGCGGATATGAATTTTCAGTTTTTAATTAATTATTTTATTAAATGATGTATTTGTAATATTCGTTCATATTATATTCATTAAGTAAATATTTTTTTTTGCATCTTAAACTATCTATTTTTTTACGAATGTGTGATATTATATAAAAAATATTTAAAAAATGAGTATAGACTTAATTAGATAATTTAAAAAAAAAATGTTTCTTTCGTGTGCGATATCATATAAATAATGATCCGCCCAGTTAACAAAAATCATGATTTTTTTTATGTGTAATTTTTTTTTTATTTTGACCATTTCCTTAAACTATATTAAATTTACATATTTTAATTAGAATATTTTTAATATCTTTACCTTTTTATTTGAAATGCAACTCAATATTTTTTT
>NC_027749.1:18586165-18590913 GCF_000695525.1 Brassica oleracea var. oleracea | reverse complement strand
AATTTTAATTGATTATTTTTAAAAAAATACATTTACAAAAATATTGTTTGAAAGAAAATTCATTTATCATTCAAATATAAAATGAAAATATTATAATTAAATAATAAAAATATAAATAAAAACCATAAATTTAGCAAATGGCAACTGAGTTATATTGTGCTAAAATTGTATTTCTAACAATTTATCAAATGACAAATTAGTTATGAGCAAATAATACCATATAATTTTTAAAAACATAGTCATTCTTAAATATTTTTTGAATAAATAATTATTTTTAATTTAATCAACTGAAAATAATATCCGTACAATTGTGTGAGTCAAATTCTAGTTTTATTGATGCATGTTATATATTAGTGCTGCATGTTTTAGGTAACATTTTAATGATGCACGTTTTTAAAAATCTCCATTATTAAAATTATGCACGTAAATATAATTCATGAGTTTTTTTGGTTGATTAAATGACATTATGTCCAAATTTATTTAAGGATATTTCATTAAGGTAACTGAAAAAGACAAACAATAAAATAGGAAGTTTAAATTCATTTAAGCATATTTCATTAATGTAACTGAAAAGACAAGTAATAAATTAAGCAGTTTTATTCGTTTTAGGATATTTCATAAATGCAACTGAAAAAGACAAGCAACAAAAAAATGGAGTTTAATTAATGAAGTAAGAACATTTTCAAATGGGTACTTCTCTTTTAATAATATAGATTATTTGTATTTTTCACTATAGTCTTTATATTTATCATAATTAATGTAAATTCATATCTTTTATAAATAACTAGCACATATATAAAAATATTACATTAATATTAATCAATAAAATATTACACTAAAATATACACTTATAAATAGAAATACATAATTAAATATTGAACTACAAGCAAAATACCACATTATGCCATAAAATTATTTTTATAATGCTCCATTTCGGTTATACAAATATTTTGGAGGTTCCGGAGAAAATTTGCAAGATTATTAATTAGCATTGTTGTAATATTTTTAATTTGTGTTATAATTATGTCTTCGAGTACCTTTAAAAAAATTGTTAAGTTTTTTTTTGGTAATATTATTGTTGTCTAATTCTAATTTTAAAATAGTATAAATTTTATTTTAAAACTTTTATTTAATTTTATGTGTAAAAATTGAATTTATAAAAATAAATTTGAAATATTTATGAAATATAAAATTTTTAAGGATTGAAACGATAAACGAAAAAATATTTAAGAATCATAAATGAGATTTGTAATTAATTATAAGAACTAAAATATAAATAAAAAGATGAAAATTCAAATTTAAAGTTTTGAGTAGTAAAATTTCACATTTAAATTTTTGCTCCTAAACTCTAAATTTGAAGTTTTAAAGTTTTTTTTGTAGACCAAAAAATTCTATATTTAAAATTATAGAATTTTCTTAGGAGATGCTCTGAACAAAAAACTTGTGGCGATACGTAAAGCCGTCTTAGTGCCATAGTAAAGCTCTGTTATTAATGTGTTAAAAGAATGCGACAAATCTTTCGCCCATTGTAATTCACTGTTCATCAAAATTCTGCTTCTTATGATCCGTATATATATATTTTATCATTCATGGTCCAAACTCTTCAAATATGTATTACTACCGATGATTTCTGTTGTGAAAAGATCATGTCATCCACAAAAACAAAGACATCTACAAAAGACCAGATCAACTTTTGCTGCAATGCACTGATATATGAGGAATGATCTGCACCGCATACATGATATAAAGTTTTTTATTTAGTATATAGAACCAAAATTGACAGTTTTACATGTACCACTCTAAAATTTGCAGTAAGTTTACATTCACAACAACAAATGCATTTCCTTTATAGTCAAACTTAAAAAGGGCTTACCCACCCATGCTTACAGTCATCGCCTAGAGTAGAACAAGGTCTCTAGATCACACAGTAAACCAATAATAAGCGAAAAAGGCATATGCTGTAAAAGTTACGGACCAACAAGTTTTCCATAGGCTCAGGAATACAAGCCAGCCCAGATGGTTTAAAAGCTTCAAGTTTTGAATTACATTTTGATAAATATGTTCCATTTGGAAGTTCAATGTTTAATTAGACGGAACTACACATTATGGACTATTGCGAAAACACAATTCGATTTCAAAGTAGCACGATCTAATTCCCAATTGAGTCCGTCTAGCATATTTTCTTAGAGTTGCGAGATACGATTCCATCATGCATGATTGAATTGCAAAAATTTCTGGATGGGTATCTTACATCTGAACATAATTCTCTCTGATTAATTATTTTTTTAGTTGTTCTGGAACAATTAAGAGATTATCTAAAAACAATACGGTTCTAGCGGCAACGTTCAAATTAGGGATGTTTAATTTACATTTAAGTATAGTTTGGTTTATGGTCTATTTCTGATATTTTATTTTATAAAAAATAGTTATCGGATAAATTAATAGTATTTAGTTTGCTTTATATTTTTCCAGTTTTAAATTTATTTGTTTTATATAAAAAAGCTTAACTACTGTACTATCAATCAAGTTTATATAAAAATTAATATTCCCTTTTATATTTATTAAAGGGTGATTTTGCCCAATATTCATAAGAGCTCAAAAAATTAAGAATATAGCCATTGAATAGTTGATGTGACAATTAGACTCAAACCTTGACATTTCTCTCCTTCCACTCTCGTGCGCGTGAGTATATGCGCGTCACATTGTGTGGCGAAGATGACTGAAATATACTATACTATAAACCATATAATACAGTCGAAGCACTAATACAAATATACATGGTGAAAAGAGAAACATGTTACAAACGTCAACAAAAACACCACACCAGCTATAATATTCTAGACTATACAATGTATAGGTTAGTCGAAGCAGAAACACACCAGAGCATCTACCAAATTTCTTATGCTACCAATCATAATAGAATGAAACAAAAAAAAATACAATTTAGTTTATCTTTTTAGATCATTTTGTAACTGATAGCAGTAAAAGTGAATGTATAAGAGCGGCTGATGAAGAGATGTTGTTGTTGCTACGTAAAGTAAAAAAGAAGAATATGTGGTGGGGGGAGGAAAAGAACCTACACTGGAGGTGGAAGAGATGACAAGTGGTGAAAATGGTCGAAGAGAAGATGGCGGTGGCGACAAAACAATCAGTAATAGTGATGGTGACAATAATAGGATCGAGGTGAATAAAGAAGAAAAACAAAAAAAAACAAGAAAAAATGCGCGAGTTAGATATGAAGTTGCACAATTTGGGATATAGAATAACCCCAGGTGGGAAGGTTAGTCGATACTATACTATAAAAGTATGTATTATAGTATCTACTAACATATCATTACGGGAGTTGGTCAGGGGTGAAGGTCGAGAAGGCTGCAACTGTATTTCTTCGCTACAACTGCAAGTGACGCATAGTGACTTTTCACACCATCCAAGACAATAATGGCATATGTATATAAATCACACTATACTATCATGTCAGGTGGTATAGTAAAGGCCCTAACTTTCAATATCCTACTTAACGCCGCACGACCGAATCGTTCATCGCTAATTTCAAATTTTCTGTTCTCGAACTCAAATTTTCACGCACTCTCTTGAAATCCCTCTTCTTCGTCGCTATCAAGAGTTTGAAAAATAAAAATAGTGATAGTATAAGAAAAGTGACTGTAGAAAGAACACCAGGATGTAGTGGACATGAAGAATATATAAATAGTTTACAAGAAGATAGTACATAAAATGTTGATACAAATAACCAACTGACGGGACACAGCTGGTGTACAAATATGACTGAAAAAATATGGGATCCCATTAGCATAATTTGTCTTTAGCTGCGACTCAGCCAACTGCCCATGCTGAGCATCTGAAAGAGCTAATTGTATGATCTATATCCATCCTAAATTGAAGTAATTGTTGATTATTTTATGCCCGCCTAGTTGGTTCGTAACTAGCCAACTGCCAATGCTGAGCATCTGTGATTATAAAATAGAATAGAAGAAAAGAAGAAGATGAGATGATGAGTGGCGACGGTTTTGGAGGAAAAAATAATGCAATTGATCAAGTAGTGACAAAAAAATTAGGAGGCAGAGAAAGAGATACAATTTGTAAAAGAATAGAAAGAGAAGTGTATTATACTATACTGTAATTTAAATATAGTATGGAACATATAACGCGAGATACTGTTCATCTTCCCCAATCCACTCATCGCATTATTCTTCATATTATTAAAGATATTGATTCACATATTTATCTCACTGTCAATGAAATTGTTGTTTGACCCCATAATTCTAGTCAATCATATTCGACTTACTGAAATTTAATAGTCTAAAAAATAGAGTTTCATAACTTTGAAATGGTGTGTCCTTTATGCTATAAAATCATCTTGGAATTACCTTGATTGATTGACTTGTGCTCTGCAATCGCTCACGCCGCTTTGAAAATGGAAGATACTTTGTAACCCTGACTTTGAAGAGCCAATTGATGTCGCTCTGAACAATCGTTATTCGTCGAGTCAACCATTTTTCCTTCTTACGCACAATCGTTCTATTCACCTAGATTTTCTGTTTCGCATGCGAGAGGTTCATAAGTAAACACACTTTCCAACTGCTAGATTAAAAAATGACTTTCAACTTTTCACGCATATAAAGGATATTGTTGGAAGATTTCATAAAATTATATAAGATATCATAGCGTTGTAATGGTTATATAGTTCTTTTTTTGCTACGTACATGTCGCGTAATTCCCCTTTATTAAAT
>NC_027749.1:18581167-18586101 GCF_000695525.1 Brassica oleracea var. oleracea | reverse complement strand
TGTTGTAAAGGAACACATTTGAGTTACGTAAATCGAGGTGGCACCACTGGTAAATAAAGTAAACTTCTGGTCGAAAAAGCCGAAGAAAAAGAGAAAGTGTTGGACTGTGGTCGTCTATAATTGTATGTCTAAACACCATCACACACACTTGCCACTATTGTCTAGAACTCCCTCTCTTTATCGCTCGCACCGTCTTTGAACCCAAGAAAAGAAAGTTCCTTACAAGATTATCTCTCTCTCGCAATAGATCTCTAAGAACCCAGCAAGAGTCATGTCTGTTATACTTCCTCTGTGTTTGGTTCTCTCAATGATTACCTATTCAAGTAAGCCCTTTTATATCCTCTGTTTCATTCTTCTTGTGCCAGTTCTGAAAAGTGTATATATGTGTATCTATCTTTTTGCTAGTTATGAGATCTCTTGTATAAATCTAAGAGATGTGAAACTTCAAAATCTGATTTGCTTCTTGGTTTGGTTCTAATGATCTTGATTTTTCTGTTTGGGGGAAACTTTAAAAAGATGCGGCTTATTGTGTGTGCAAAGACGGTAACGAGCAAGTGCTTCAGAAGGCAATAGACTATGCTTGTGGAGCTGGAGCTGACTGTACTCAGATCCAGCTGAACGGAGCTTGTTACCAACCTAACACCATCAAAAACCACTGTGACGTCGCTGTCAACAGTTACTACCAGAAGAAAGCTTCTTCCGGTGCCACATGTGATTTTAACGGCGCCGCCGTCATCTCTAGCTCCCCTCCGTCAAGTATTCAACTTTATTATGACCCATTATGTTTTTGGAATTAATCAAATCTATAGATTTACTCTTGTCTCTTTTTTTTTTTTCTCTTTCTGAATCTTGCAGCGGCTTCAAGCTGTTTATCTGGTTCCAGGTATGTTAAGTTTGTCTGTATCCATTCTTGTTCGTTGTTTACGTGTTGTTGTTTTATCAGTAAAAGAAGCTCATGATGCGTTTAGTAATGTTTTTTTTTTTTTTTTTTTTTTCAAATGTTTAGTAATGTTTCTTTACCACCGACTAAACTAATTTTTATTATTTTAAAAATGCGATTTTAATTATTTGATCTTTTTTTGGAGACACAATGATAGAATATAGACAAGGATCCCTGATAACAATTGTATCATTTCTGTTCAGTTCACCTTTAGAAAGAATATCAAAAAACAATTAATCATTCACATGATCAAGATGTGCATTATCCATTGATCTTAAATAATCAACAAATTTTTTTTTTAAAATCCTTTTATATAATTAATCACTGATATTTTTGGCTACTTTTGCAGCTCTAGTGGGACCCCGTCCACTGGAACCCCAAAAAGTGGGACCCCAACCACCGGGACTCCAACCAGTGGCTTCCCATCCACCGGGACTCCGTCCACCGGGAACCCCACTTCCGGAATGCCCAACACTGGGACTCCTTCCACTTCCACGGGGATGCCTACTTCTTCCTCATCTTCAGTGTTCCCGGGTACTACTCTTGGACCGGTCGGGAGTGGCGGACTAGGTGATCCGAACTCTGGAGTGAAGTTGTCAGACCGAACTAACACGGTGTTCTTCTTACTAGCCGGTGTAGTTATGCTTGTCATGATGGGTTAGGACACACGGTTGGTTGCTGCAATGGATGAGCTTTGATTTTGCCAACGGCTTATGGGTTGTGCAAATCGGATAGTGCTGCTGTTACTTTTCTGGTTCTTGTGGAGTTCCTATAATTAGGTTGGTCGAGAGACATCATTATGCTGGGTTAGTAGCTTAGTAACTTGTGATGTACAAGTCTAAAAACCTTTTTTTTCTTTGTTTTGTAAATCCGGAGGACGAGATGCTCTTTTGTTTCTATTCTTTTTATATCCTTTTGTTTCTTTGAACCTTTCATATTTTAGAGCACCTCCGATGGCACTTTTAAAATATGTATTATGTATATATATGTATGTATATATTATATAGGTATAAATATATATATGGAATCCACAATTTTTGTGGAACTCATAGGCAAAGGCTCTTAAAATTTCATTTTAAAAGTCTTTGCCTATGTGAACCCTATATATATATATAAAATACATATTTTAAGAGTTTCAATGGGAAGAATGAGAAGAATCCCCATTGGAAGTGGTCGGGTGGTCTTGGAACCTATCACTATGCCACCAATTATATAATATGGCATATAGAGTGCCGTGTGTTTCAAAAAAGAAAAAATGCATATAGAGTGCCGTAACAATGACTAAAAATGTGATTTTTATCATGTGTTTATATAACTCAAGATTACCCAACATAAAAAATGAGAAATAGTAGACGTGACATCTTGTATTTTGTCACTTTGTACTTAAACAAAAGACATGGGTTTAGTAATTTGGTGATATTGTTGTTATCGTTCGGAAAGGAAAAAAAGAATTATTAGCTCACGATCAAGTTAAGGAGTACGGACTGACTTCTTTCATTGTGGGTTGTGTTCTTTCCACTATGCTAGTTAACGTGGAAAGTAGAGACGTATACAATCTTAAAGCTGAGAGGCTATTAGGTATTCATACAGAAAATGGCGGCGAGTCAATAAACTTTTGGTCTCCAAAAGATTGCTCCTCCTAATCCTATATAAAAAAATGGGAAGACGTTGGTAGTTGAATGCTTAAGAATATCTTTTGGATTCAAGTTAGGTTTTATGGGGGACGAGTTTGGGAATCGGGTGCCGCTTGTGGTGGCCAAGAATCTGATACCAATCTCTTTCCCAAGCTGATTTATCTCAAGTCTCATCCATCCATTCAAGCTGATTCTTAAAGTTCCTTTTGATTATTAGCAAACATCTCCCTTTTCCTATCTATAGTCTATGTTTACACCTTCCTCAGGCTCAACTACAAAAGCTTTATCTAACTTAGATTAATGCTTTTAAAGTAATTTTAGGTGGTTTCTCAAAACACAAGCTTCTCAAATTTGTGTTCAACATCAGCATCTAGTTGGTTCAATATTTTCTGTAGATATAAAACCTTTTTTAGCATATAATTTATTATCAATAGTGTTGTTCGTTTGGTTGCCGCAACTTTCTGTGTTTGAGCATGAGTCTGCGTCTGTGTCTGTTCATTTTGGTGTTGTTCGTTTTTCAGACGCAGACTCAGACGCAACTTGTTGTTCGTTTCGAAGACGGATGACATTGACGTAGACACTGGACGTAGACGCAGGAAATTGATTTAGTGCTCTCCGTTTGACAGACCCTGCGACTATTTCATTTATTTTATATTTAAATTTAATAAATTTGTAAAATTGCATTTTAAATAAATAAAATACAGTTTAAATTTGTAAAATTGTATTTTAAATAAAGAAAATGTAGTTTAAATATATTTACATCCATAAAAATATTATATTTAATTGGTAATAGTTTTTAGTCAAATATACAAATTTAACAACATTTTTTTATCATAAATTATAAGCTAGGTTAAAAAAATATTTATCAAAATATTTATCACAAAACAAAAGCTAAATAATACATCGTCTTAAATAAATAAAACAAATATTTCAGTATCGCACAAAAATGATAATCAAAGTTATAAGCAAAGAAAAACCAAGTCCTTTGATTTTTCAAGATAGACATTGTGAGACTCTTTCAATCCATATCGCTCAGCTAGCATCTTGCACAAAGCTTCAAAAGTCCTTTGATTCATTCGAAGAATGTCATAACATTGCTGATCAGATTCATACATAAGTTGTTGAACATGTCGTCATCCTGCTCCTCGATCTGTTCTATGACTCAATCTCTCAATAATAAGCACATCAAACAAACCAAGTTCATCATCATAATCACCATCCTCATCTTCCAACATCCATCTTTCAAGCATCTACAAAACCATATTGAATAAATCATCATCAATATGTCATATATACCAAGACCAATGTACAAAAGAGATAACAGATACGCTACAACTAACACTTCCACTACAAGAAAACATAAGATTAACTACGGCGATATTCCTCGTGAGTTCGTCGTAAAAGAAGTTTTACGAGGAATTAGCGAGGAAACACGTTTCGTCGTTACTCGTTCGTCATAACGCATATTTCCTCGCCAATTCGTCGTAACTTAGCGAGGAAAACAGTTCGTCGTAAAGACGAAGTACATAATTTCATCGTAAAGACCACGTAATTATTCCACGTAAGGAGGTCGCTATATTTCCTCGTAAATACCTCGAAAGGAGTTCCTCGTAAACTACACTCAGTACCAATTTATACAGCGAAGCTGGGTTCGAACTCGAGAGATCGAGAGAGAGAGAGCTAGGTTTGAGATTGAGATTCGAGAGAGAGATGGAGAAGAGAAAAGCTTGCAGCTATGAGAATTGAAAGTTGCGTCTGTATCTATTAGGTTATATATTTTTGGTAATTAGTGAATTAGGTTAAGGACAAAACGGTAAAATAGGTTAAGTAGACGCGAAATTTAAGTCGCAGCGGCGTTTGACGCTGGATGCTGCGTTCGGCTGCAGACGTAGACGTAAGTACATGCGTCGATGAAACGAACAAACTTAAAAAAAAAACATAGCCGCAGACGCATCGACGCAAACGAACATAAAAAAACATAGTGTTCCTGATTGGACATGGTATCCGAGTTGGTATCAAATTCAGAAATACGATTCAGGTCAAGTACATAGTTAAATATTCTTTTTTTTTCTTGAGAAAATGTTAACCAAAAAGGATATAGTATGAACGTATCCAGTAAGTAGGGGTGTTCAATCCGGATATCGGTTCGGTTTCGGTTCGGTTTTTTCGGTTTTTCGGTATTTCGGTTAGTAAAATATAACTACCATTCTAAATTCATATTTACTTCGGTTCGGTTCGGTTTATATACCGTCGGTTTTCGGTTTATTCGGTTTTATACCAAAAAACATAATTCTTTATTTTTGGATCATATTATATGAATTTTAAAGTCTTGTTGTCAACACATTCATTTATTAAAAAAT
>NC_027749.1:18575870-18581121 GCF_000695525.1 Brassica oleracea var. oleracea | reverse complement strand
AAATCTATAATTAAAATCAAAGCTCAAAATTTTGATAATAAAAACAAAAAACAAAAAACAAAAAATAAAACAGAAGCACAAAAAATAAGTTATTATATTATTTCATATTTAGCGTTCATATTTAGTCAATGCTAAATTAAAGCAAAAAGATCAAAAGAAGACTAAGAAAATAAGGAGCATATTTGCGATGAATTGTTATTTAATTATAGTTCAAGTGTTTTACAAATTAGGACTATTTTATTACTGTAAAAATATGGTAATAGTTATTAGCAAAAAAATTAACTTATGATTTTATAAAATATATACATATTTACATGTTTCTATTTTTTTATCGGTTTTATTCGGTTATATACTGAACCATATCCAAATCCTACGATTTTTTAAAAATCATATCCATTCGGTTTGTATGGTATATACCAAATCCAAACCATATTATCTATTTTGGTTCGGTTTTGCCTGAACAGCCCTACCAGTAAGTCATGCATACCTTATCTATCATTCTTGTTTTGGGGCTTTGAAGAGTAATTTCCCCAAAAACGCTAGAAAGAGGGGTCGAACCTCCGACCTTATGGTTAACAGCCACACGCTATAACCAACTGAGCTATTCCAGCTTGTGTGATTGTTTCAGTACTCTTATTAATATATACTCATCATTACAAAACTCGGAAGCAAACTGAATATGTCGGAATGTGGTCTGAAAACAGCCTCTGATCGATCTCACTGCTTCAATGTTGAGGAAAACTCTAACTTCAATCCAACGAAGAAGACAACACTTGTCATCGTCTTCTTCTTCTCCAGAAAGTCAATCCCTTTACTCATTCCTGAAACCATCTCTCTTCTCCCACAAACCAATCACCCTCACTCCCTCCTTATCACCGCCTCCTCAACCCTCCAAAACCCTAACCCACGACCAAAAAGCCTCCCTTGAATCCACCCTCCACCACTCCTTAACAACCCACAACACCGACGAAGCATGGAAGGCCTTCAGATCCCTCGTCGCTGCTTCTTCCCTCCCCGAGAAGCCTCTCCTCAACTCCCTCATCACCCATCTCTCCGAATCAAACACCTCCCCGCACAGACTCAAACGCGCCTTCGCCTCCGCTGCTTACGTCATCGAGAAAGACCCAATCTTGCTCGACTTCGACACTCTCCGCACTCTTCTCGAATCCATGAAGATAGCCAAAGCTGCTTCCCCCGCGTTGGCGTTGGTCAAGTGTATGTTCAAAAACAGGTTCTTTGTCCCCTTTGATCTCTGGGGAGGTTTGGTTATCGATATCTGCCGCGAAAGTGGAACCTTGGCTTCGTTTCTCAAGGTGTTTAAGGAGAGCTGTAGACTTTCAACGGATGAGAAGCTTGGTTACATGAAACCTGATCTAGCTGCGTGTAATGCATCTCTGGAAGCGTGTTGTAGGCAGATGGAGTCTCTAGCCGATGCTGAGAGTGTGATTGAGTCTATGTCTGTGATTGGTGTGAAGCCTGACGAGTCCACCTTTGGGTTTCTTGCTTACTTGTATGCAAGAAAGGGGCTTAAGGAGAAGATTAACGAGCTTGAGAGTTTGATGGATGGTTTTGGGTTTGCTAATAAGAGAATCCTTTATTCGAATATGATTAGCGGATATGTTAAGGTTGGTGATTTAGATAGTGTTTCTGATGTTATACTCCATAGTCTTAAAGGAGGAGATTGTAGCTTCGGTGAGGAAACGTTTTGTGAAATTGTGAAAGGGTTTATAGAGAGTAAAAGCGTCAAGAGTTTAGCAACACTGATAACCGAAGCTCAGAGATTGGAGTCTGAGTCCATTGACATTGACAGATCAGTTGGGTTTGGAATCATAAACGCTTGTGTCAATCTCGGATTCTCTGATAAAGCACATAGCGTTCTCGAGGAGATGATTGCTCAGGGAGAAGAAGGATCCGTGGGGCTTGGCGTCTACTTACCAATCTTGAAAGCCTACAGCAAAGAGTACAAAACAGCTGAAGCCACTCAGCTGGTCACAGAGATCAGCAGCTCCGGTCTACAGCTAGACGTTGAGATCTATAACGCATTGATCGAAGCCTCCATGACGAACCAGGACTTCGTGTCTGCGTTCACGTTGTTTAGGGACATGAGAGAGGCAAGAGCGGTGGATTTGAAAGGGAGCTACTTAACAATCATGACGGGCCTCCTCGAGAATCAGAGGCCTGAGTTGATGGCGGCGTTTCTAGACGAAGTCGTGGAGGATCCTCGCGTGGAAGTGAACTCTCATGACTGGAACTCGATCATTCACGCCTTTTGTAAGTCGGGACGGTTGGAGGACGCGAGGAGGACGTTCAGGAGGATGGTTTTCTTGCGTTACGAGCCTAATAACCAGACCTACTTGTCATTGATCAATGGATACGTGAGCGGGGAGAAGTACTTCAATGTCCTGCTATTGTGGAACGAGGTCAAAGGGAAGGTGTCGTGTGTAGATGCGGAGAAGAGGTCGAAGCTGGACCATGGTTTAGTGGATGCGTTCTTGTATGCGTTGGTGAAAGGAGGGTTCTTTGATGCGGCGATGCAGGTGGTGGAGAAGTCTCAGGAGATGAAGATATTTGTGGATAAGTGGAGGTATAAGCAGGCGTTTATGGAGACTCATAAGAAGCTTAGGTTGCCGAAGTTGAGGAAGAGGAATTACAAGAAGATGGAATCTCTCGTTGCCTTCAAGAACTGGGCTGGTCTCAGCACATGATACAGGACAAAAGCCTTAGATGTTGTCTGTAGCTGGTGTTCTGACACGTGGAGTTGCTAATATGGGGGAGCGCGAGAGTGGGAGAAGTTAAAAAAAGATTGGCGCCAAAAGCAGCCATGGTTTGTTTGATTAAGGCGAGCTAATCCATATATTGTAGGAATACCTTTTGGCTTAAAGATATTTGCAGAGCAAAATGGATTTAATTCTTTCATTTTGTTCAATCTTTTTCCCCTTTTATCCTCATAATTTTCAAAGGATTATCCATTTCTTGTGTGTTTATTTTGTTTTTTTTTTTATAAAGATTAGACGGTTAATGTTTGATGGATTCATCATTGTTCAAAGCCTCAAGATTAAGTTTTACTGTGTTATGTATATACTGGTTCTTCCCTCTATTGAGGGTAATGTTAATCATCCTATGTTTGTTGTTCGAATCTTTTGCCCACTTTACATTGGATGTATAGACAGTGAAGAATCACGAGGAGAGGATTAGTGAAGGATGTAGCCGTTGCTGGTGAAGTATAAGGTTAAAAAAAGCTAGGGTGGATTGGAGTTTTACATGGATATTCATAATAAGTAAGTCTTCTGTTTTCCTCTTTATATATATATCTTCTAGATCTATGCTGTTTTACATCAAAGAGATTCTGAACTTCAACTACTGATAGGTCCATTAGAACATATGTATATTAGACTTTTCAGCTAAACATGGTGTTGAATAAGATTGTTTCAAGGCTTCTGATTCGTTCATTGACTCCTTTCGAATTGTGAAGCAAGTTAAAAGAAGATCTTTTTTGCTTTTTTTTTTCAGGCATGGAAACGAAGCAGCAGAAGGGACACAATAGAAAGGGTTTTCATCTAAAGAAGCATAGAAACGCTAATGATAGTAGGAGTGTTGATCCAAGACGTACGAACAGAGAATAGAACAATGAGAAGCCGGTTTTTGTTCCAGTTGGGGAGCATTGCTGTGGTCAGTGATGCTCGTCTCAAGAGAGATCACCAACAGCTGATTTGCATCTCTTTCCTTGTCTTCAGGCAATGTAGTCGACATAATAGGTAGCTCTCAGGGCTTTCTTTGAAATTATCCGAGTTACAAGGTTCATCAGACAAATCAGGATCACAAATCTCTGGGGTTAGTCATGCATTGTCAGCCTTCTGTTCAAATGATGGATAGAGAAGGATCTGACCAACCTCAGAGAATCGGTTACCGAGAGCTTGGAGAGAAACTTGAGCACAGTTTCGAATGATTCTCTGTTTAGTCTTAGCATTGGAGAAAACTTGGTGATAGCGAGAGATGAGTTGTTTTAGGTACCCTGATTTCAAGTCTGGAGAACCTTTGAAATCAAGTTGACCTGTTATCCATTCTGCCCTGCTTGTTCTCATATTCCGGTTGACTCTTCTGATCTTGGAAAGAGCTTTGATATGGAGCAAAAAGGGATTGAGGTATTGGGAACTGACAGTGAGGGATCAAACTCGAGTGTATCGTGGAGGAACATTGGAGATTGCAATAACTCACCAAGCAGCACGCAGTCAGTTTCATATCCAATGTGAGTTTGTTTCTTTTCTTACTCATTGTACTAGTCTTTGATTCCGGGAAACAAGAACTTATGTTTTGATTTATCTGTTTTGCTTTTAATAGCAAAACACAAAATGGAAGAGGAAAAATAAAGGTGAGAAAAGACTACGCAGCAGCTGAAGTCTGAAGCAGAAGAGGAGATGTTCTTGGCAGTGTTGTGTTGTTACGGGTACATTGATATTACTTCTTTAAAACTGTGATTGTTTCAATCGTAAAGTGATACGGTTTACGTATAGATTCCTGTAACACAGTTTTGATCAAAAGAAATACTGATTATATTGATAATAAAAAGTGTTTACAAACTCGAGAGTACTCTCACCTCTCCAAGTGATCTAATTTCTTAGTCATAATCTCAGGTGCTCTTAATGAGGCAAAAAGTATTCTGGCATACTCTTACGAATTCTGGGGTACTCTTTTCTATTCTGATACTCTCTAGGAGTGTGATTAATGTCGAAAGTGCCCCTGACCGATTTAAACTTAAATTAATGAAATAATTAATTAATCGAATTCATTTCTTCTTCTCTCGAGAGAGCCTCCACTGCCCTTGATCCTCTCTCTTCCTTGTCGTGGTGTTCTTTCGAGTTCCTCGCTATCATCGAATTGCTAACTCGGTTTCGTCGCTTGGATGCTGAATCATTGAGCTATTGATTCCTTTTTGCAGGGTATGTCTCAAATCGTTTTAGAATCGTCATCCACCATAAACGATTAGCTCTATTCACAGGGATTCTGATTTGGATAGAAGATTTCATATTTGTGTATGAACTAGTCGATGATCAGAAAGTTTGGATGGTCTGTTTATTAGGAAATTCGATAATCAACAACTGTATAATTGCATGTCGGGAATCAAAGCTGATTACAATTTGGAATTGAAGACTCGATTCGTAGTAATGGAAAATTTCTTATTCATTTGTGTATAAGGATCGGAAAGCGTGGATGGTCTGTCTATTACTCAATTGGATAATCAACAACTGTATGA
>NC_027749.1:18559393-18575769 GCF_000695525.1 Brassica oleracea var. oleracea | reverse complement strand
AACATGGTATAACGAAGTATAACTTTAATGGTATAACTGTATAACAATGTATAACTTTAATGGTTTAATCTTTTTATATTGCAGACAATGTGTCTTTTTTCGACGAACATACACTTTGATTATGATGGACATTATTCGAAGGCTGGAGATGATTATGAATGGATTCCAACCGATGCTCGTTTGTATGCTATATCCTTTAAGACATCATCATTGGAGGAGATCACTTATTCATTGTTGAAGGAGAGGATATGCAGGAAGATGGGAATAGATCTGTTAACGAAGAAGCTCAATTTGGGTTACAATCCATTGGTAGTGGAACCTAAGAGGCAATCATATATTTTGGATGATGAAGATGTGTTTGTTTATCTAACATCAGTGGATAGAGAGCAAAGAAGAAGTATTTTTCATGTGGAAGACATCCAAGAATTGCAAATAGTTCAAATAACCAAGCAACTATCAAGAGTTGGAGAAAGCTCTTGTAGTAAGAATTATAGCGAGCGTGAGAGTGGATATGGAGAAGAAGAGAATGTGGGCACTAGTTTGGAACACGATGAACCCCCCCAGAAGAAACAAAAGAGGAGTAGGTTGTAAACCTTTTGCTTTAAGTTTTGATGTGAAGTAGGTTGTAAGCCTTTCGCTTTCAGTTTTGATGTTTTTATCGTATGGGAACGTTGTGAGGTGAAATTTGTATTTGTGTGTTGTACAACCAAGTGAAACTTTTTTCCTTTACTGGTAAAACTACGATAGGTAAACTGAGTAATATGATTGTAAATTCTAAACTTGTTAATAAGTCATGGAAGTAATAAGATGGTGATTTATTATTAAAATTATAATTTAATCAGAATTATAAAAATTTCATTTCATTTCATTGCTTGTTAGCAATCATTTAGGAAATACACTGAGTTCTCATAGCTTTTTCGTTAATACTCACCTCGTTACATTTAAAAATTTGCTAATGGTAAGAAATCAAGTTTATGTGTACATGATCGTATGAGAAATGAACCAAGGAAACATAATATAATTGGTATAACTATAAAATCAGTCATTCAAGTAGAGTATAACTAATATAAATGGAAATAATTAAAAAGTACAACTTTGATGTTTTTTGTAAAACTAAAAACTTGGTGAAACTTTGACCACGAAAATCCTTGAATAAAATTTTCCTCCCAGCTTTTCGAATTTCGAATTTCCCTCTTCCCAATTTGATAAAACCCCAAAATCGTTTAATCGAAGTATTAAAGACCTTTTTTTATTTTCTCCATTCGCTATCTTCTCCTTTCTCTCTCTTCCCTAATTTATCTCTCTCCCATTCGAACTCCCCCCAACCCCGAGAGAGAAATAGTGGAGATGTCCGCTTCTTCTTCCACGACCGGTGGTCGGAGACGAGTAAGAACTCCGGGAATACCTAGTAAGTGTTGGTGCGGGGTGTGCATCACCGAGCTCATCTCCAAAATCAATCAAAACCCATATTGTCGGTATTATCGGTGTATCTATGCGGTGTCACTAAGGGTACATCCGTTTATCTTTTGTTATTGAAGGCTTACTCGTTCTTCTTTTAATTGGTACGTTTAATCCGTTGTAGCTTGAGAACGACAACCACGTCTTCAAATGGGTTGATGAAGCTTTCACCGATGAGATACAACAGTTGGACAACCAAGTTCGAATGCTAGAAGAAGAAGTTCAATTTCTCAAAGCAACAATAATTTGAGAAATTGAAGTCAGTGAAGGTCCCAAAATAATGGAGCCCAAGATAAAGATATCAAGAGGTTGTGTTATTCTTGCTGTCGTTTTAGTTCTAGGAATTAATTCATGAAGTAATTCCTAAGAGACTTCCAGCTATTTTCAGTTTTTTTCTAAGTTTTTTTGTAAGTTTCTCCTAAGTTATGTGAAGTTGGATAACTATGTAGTTTGATCTATCGAAAAAGCTTCTATAATTTTTACGATGTTAGACAATTGAGAAAGTGAAAGTAACACAAAGTCTGACCTATTTAAACGAAAACGAATTTCAACTTTGTCTAAATTTTACAAAGTTGGACAATTGATTAAGTGAAAACACAAATTTATACCAGTTTATAGGAGCACGAACTTGTAGTTCATCTATGTTTTTCGAAGTTGGAAAACTGAAAAAGATAAAACCACGATGTTTCACCAACATTTGACATAGGTTCACCAACATTTAAACAAAGTTTCACCAAGTTAAAGACAATTACGAAGATGGAGAACGTTGAGAACAACAAGATTTACAAAAGACATACAGCCCCATATCGTTGAACATAAGGGTCATTGCGTAGTAGAGACTGCCTGAACTCCTCAACCTCCGGCAAACGCGGATTGAACCTGAAGTCAGATAATCCACCCTCGGTCTCAAGCCATAGACCAGGAGGACCAAAATAACCTGTGTAAATGAGTTTAGTAAAGGTTTTACTCAACTATCACGTTTAAAACTAGACACATAAACTACACTTACTCAAAAATTTCCAGACCCTCCACATCTTAAGGACCACAATCACCTGTCCACGACCCTTCATGTTTTCAAGACCATCCTGGAAGGCATAAGCATGAGCGCCAGTTGCCACTCATTTTATCCGACTGTCACTATTCAGAATAAAAAAAGGTGCGTCAATTACAGTATAGATAAATTTTGCTTTGATCATATGTTACTTTCTACTTACATGTTGTACCTTATGTAAAACACCATCGTTGGACTTGCAGGGTCATCGAAATGGGCTTACGTGTTGAAGACCACTCCCATTGTATCTACCGGATAATGTTACGTTTTTCTTAGTTTCATAATTTTAGACAATCTAAATCACTTAGTTTCACTTACTTATACATAGTTATATTTTTAATACATTACAAAGTTCTGAATCCAAGACATGCGACTGTTGCGGTTACTAACATCTAAATATGTGAATATATTTTAATTCTAGTAGCATTCATACCTATGGGATAGTTTCGGTCCCTGTGGTACATGTGAGGGATTACATGGATGTTCTTGAAGTCCATGAAAAGCCGATTGTTCAGAGGATCGATGATGTGGACCTGTGTATTGCGCGTAGCAGATAGATTGAACCGAGAGTTAGTTGTCTGGAAACCTAGATAGGAACAGTTAACTTTTACTCAAAAGATTTCCACCCATTTTCCCTTTTGCTTCTCTAGGCCTCGAAACCTATCAGAATTCCAATAAATGATCATCTCCATCTTGGTTCCCTACATAAATAAAGTACAAGGATCAAGTTTTTATTTTTCACGGTTACATGTTATTAGAAACTCGATAGATGATGATTTAACACGTACCTCTTCATCTGCTAGGACATATTTATAGAAAGGTACACTGCTGGTAACATAGGAATAGAAAGGGTAGATCCTGTGTATTTTGACTCTGAAACGCCAAGACGTGATCTTGGGGTTATAAGAAACTGCAGAAAGTTTATTGTATTGTGTCATCTTGTTTGTTAAGAGAGGAGATGATGAATCCTTTCTTTGCTTTTCTTTTTGGTGAATTTTGCGGAGAAATTTTATATCCGGACTGAAGGAGACGATTTAACTTACTGTGGTGGAGTTTAAATGCAATGGTAATGATGATTGTAGACGGTGTAGTGTTGTGGTGTTTAAATGCAAGTGTAATTATTATTATAAGAGACTTTTTCATGCGAGACGGGCAGTTATTTCGCGGAGTCCATCATTATCATTAATTACATGTTTTTTCTCAAACTAAATACTAACATTTACATTTATTATCTCCTATACTGCTAGTTTTTGTCATTAAATATATCCTTAAGTATAATAAGTTTTGGATACTGATCATTACTATCAAAATATAAAAATATACTATCTAAATTTCGTTAAGTTTTACATAGTTTCAAATATTTATACAATCTAAATTGTTACGTTTTTCTTAGTTTCATAAATTTAGACAATCTAAATAACTCAGTTTCACTTACTTATACATAGTTATAAATCTTAATAAATTAAAGTTATACAAATTTCCAAATTCCAGACATGCGACTGTTGCAGTCAGAAGGCGTGTGAGAGAAGTCTTGCTTTATTAGGGAGTCTATCAAATCACCCTTAAATGGACACGCCACTGCTTGAATCATTAATTATAGGATTTTTCTCAAACTAAATATTCACTTTTACATTTATTATCTCCTATACTGCTAGTTTCTGTCATTAAATATATCCACTAAGTATAATAATTTTTGGATACCGATCATATCTTCCAAAATATAACAACATACTATCTAAATTTCGTTAAGTTTTACATAGTTTCAAATATTTATACAATATAAATTGTTACGTTTTTCTTAGTTTCATAAATTTAGACAGTCTAAATCATTTAGTTTCACTTACTTATGCATTGTTATATCTTAATAAGTTAAAGTTATACAAAGTTCCAGTTCCAATTCCAAGAGATGCAACTGTAGGAGAGAGAAGTCGTGTCTTCTGAACTCGTGTCTCGTCGCGCCGTCTCCCCTTAAATGGAAGAGTTACAACTTGAACTTAAGTGGGGTAATAAATACTCAGTTTATACTTTTCTCTACACGTCAGTTGAACTTCCATACTACGTGTATTTCGGTTAGAGGATCACCCCCATTATAAAAGGGTTTATCACCTTCTCCAAATAAGTAAAACGAAAATCTCTCCATTTACTTGATTAAACAAATATCTCTCCATGTCGAACTTTAACTTGGCTCTCTCCCTCCTTCCATGCTTCATAAGATTCTCTTAGAGGTAGCAACAAGCCATCTCCGAGACTTCGGTAGTGCAAGAATTGCTTTCTCTGGGTTCAATCAAATTGGCAGAGAAGAATACTTCTACCGATCTGAAGATCTCTTTAACTTGAATGACTGGATTGATGAGGCTAATGCTTTAAGGACATTCAGGCTTAGGTGCTACCAAGCCGGTAATCTAGAGGCCATCTACATCCGAGGTATGTATGAGTTCTTCGTCCTCCATTTACTTGATGAAGGAAGGGAAAAAATCCGTCTTGCTGGTGAGAGAGGATTGTTGTGGGCCAAGTATGTAGATGGAATACTGAACTTAGCGTTTAGTGTTGATGCTAGAGGATTTGTTCACAACTATCCTAGTTTTAGTCGTGAATTTGTTGATCAGATGAATTTACATGATCACGACTTCGGTATCCTCAGGCCATTGGGGTTACGAAAAACCTAAGGTGTTTATGTCTCTACTGGAAAGAATAAATTCCAGCGTCTCACATGATTGTTGGTGCTCCGCAGTAATAGAACCAGTGTTTGTAGTCTCCTTAGATGGATCTAGAACACGGTGGACATGCAATCGTTGTTTCTGGCAATGTGCAGCTTGGGACTTCTGCAATGATATTCACTTGACCGCTGGCCATTGGCCAATTAAAGATTAGCTGTGTGTTTATGAGTTATGGCATGTACTTTTTATCTACTTTTACTAGGTTTATGTAAAATACATTTCATATAATATAATGTCTCTAGTTTTTCTTTATAAAGTAATCTTTATTTATTTTAACTTCAATAAATATATCATTAACAACACTGTCTCCATAAAAGAACATAATGCAAATGTAAAAGAACATAATGCAAATGTAAAAGAACATAATGCAAATGTAAAAGAACATAATGCAAATGTAAAAGAACATAATGCAAATGTAAAAGAACATAATGCAAATGTAAAAGAACATAATGCAAATGTAAAAGAACATAATGCAAATGTAAAAGAACATAATGCAAATGTAAAAGAACATAATGCAAATGTAAAAGAACATAATGCAAATGTAAAAGAACATAATGCAAATGTAAAAGAACATAATGCAAATGTAAAAGAACATAATGCAAATGTAAAAGAACATAATGCAAATGTAAAAGAACATAATGCAAATGTAAAAGAACATAATGCAAATGTAAAAGAACATAATGCAAATGTAAAAGAACATAATGCAAATGTAAAAGAACATAATGCAAATGTAAAAGAACATAATGCAAATGTAAAAGAACATAATGCAAATGTAAAAGAACATAATGCAAATGTAAAAGATACAATCAAAACTAGTTGAACTTTGCAAATAAAAAAGTGTGACTTAGTTCAATTTAGAATAACTTTGTAATTGATACAGTCTATATTAGTCGCAGTCTTATACGATGTACAGTTACACCAAGATTTACAATTACACCAAGTCGTACAAGGTTTTCGAAAGTTATGAAGAAAGAGATCCGAATTTTATGGATCGGGTCTGGATGGTCCGCGAATCGGTACTGGTTGGGTTGTAAATATGCAAATTTCTGTTAGTTCCGTGGTCTTTTAATAATTTTTCGGATTTAATTAAAAATTTATCTATTTTCTAATCCGGGTAGCTTCGGACAGGAGTATCTGAGAATTTTTTTTTTCCGGACAGGAGTACTGGAACAATTGATTTATAATTTCTAGATAAAGCCCTCTCCTCTTATCCCCCTCTCCTTATATACTACTAATGTCTTAGGTTAAATATGCCACACATGACTCATGCCGTAAACTAACCCATTAACCTCTCTAACCCATTATGGAAATGGGCCCTCATAACATAAAGCTAGCTTGATGACCGAATTTTTGCTTTGTGTGTTGCTGCATACAGTTACTTCGAAGAAGATGATGAGAGGAAGTGAAGAGCAGAAACTAAGTACAAAACATCTCATAAATTGGTTAATATTGCTTTCCTTATTGTTCCTCTTCTTTAGTTTCTAGATTAGTACTCTTATCGGGCAACAGTCCAGCCGCTTCTTATTGGTGTATCAACGTCGATTTCCACTATTAGTTGTTCTTGGGAACAATCATCTCTTATAGGCTTTCATGTTTCATAATGCTTTCTACTTTTGTTGTATCGTCGAGCATGTCTCTGGAATCATCTGTTTCATGCTTCAGTTGTAAATGTTCCTGCTCTCTGAACCCTATTAAATTTCATGTTACAAAAAAAAAAAAAAGAATAGTACTCTCTGCTCACCTCTGTGTTTTTTTTCTTTTAGCTAAAGAGACTTGACAAAAAAAAACACTAATGGGGCCTTGTTCCTGACGTAAAATAAACGTCGTTATGACGTAGATACACAGAGGAAGACACGTCTACTTAAAAAAACCCGTGACGATCGTTAAAACGATTTTCGGAATCTAATCATTCATGGATCAATTAAAAAGGGTAGGTCCCACACTTAGCCTGGCTGGTCAAACTAGAAGCAGCCATGTGGAGACCCTCCTTAAATATAACATCACAGACAATTGACTTCTCCTGGGTCCTACTCCCTACCCCTCTCTCTCTCTCTAAAGTCTGTAATGACAACGACAATAAAACCGAGAGAGACACGCCTGAAAGTGAAACGCTATCTATCTATCTCTCAAACATTTACATTTTTATTTTATTAAAAATATAACATCACCATTTTTAAAAATATATATATTTTAACATCTATCAAAGAAAAACTTTAGATCTTTAGTAAAGTAGTGTGTTTTGAAAAAAATTCCTAATTAAAAAATATATATTTTTTTGAAAGCTAAGCTTTTTAGTAGATTTTTAGACTTTGTTTTATCATTCTTTTTTCTTCTTTTCCTCGAAGTTCATATACTCGTTTGACTGTTTCCAATACGTCAACTAACTTTTTTCTTTTGTATTGATTATTGAGCCAATAAATATTTTTGTTTTCTTTTTAAATTGTCGTTTTCTTTTAGAGTAAAGAAACTTTCATCTTTTGCAACTTGAATTTCGAGAGAGAGAGATCAAAAATCTACAAAAGACTTAAAAAACTTTTTATTTGATTTTATGTTTCTGAAAAAAGGGTAAATCGAAAAATCAGGGCTTTGATTATCATCCTGCGTTTTTTGCCGTTCATCTCTCTCTAACTCTCTCTCTCTCTCTCTCTCTCTCTGGTGGGAGAAATGAAGAAAACGCTCCTTGCTTTGTTCTTGCTGCTTCTGAATCTGTTTGCGTTTTCATCTTCTCGGAAACTCAAACCTTTCCACGACGCAACTGTTCTTCTGGAGTTGAAGAGTAGCTTCTCCGATCCACACGGTGTTCTGTCTAGGTGGGATCCGAACATCTCCAACCACTGTTCTTGGTTCGGTGTCTCTTGCAACTCCGATCTCAGAGTCGTCTCTCTAATCCTCGACGAGACTAGACTCGGCGGCGAGATCTCTCCGGTGGTCGGAAGCCTCTCTGAGATTAGGGTTTTATCTCTTGCTTTCAACAATCTTGGAGGCCAAGTTCCAAAGGAGATCTGGGGGTTGAAGAGGTTAGAGATCCTTGACCTTCAAGGCAACGACTTTAGGGTTCAGAGATTCTCACGCGATGCTGTCAGGAAACTCATGAGTCATAACGGTGAAGAAGAAGAAGATTCAGAGAACGAAGCGAGTCCAAGCTCAGATTCTTCAGACAAAACCGGTTTGTACCCTATCGAGATTGCTTCCATCGTGTCGGCTTCAGTCATAGTCTTTGTCCTTCTCGTCCTCGTTGTCTTGTTCATCTACACTAGAAAAGGCAAACGTAACTCTCAAGTTCAAGTAGTGGAACCAAAGGAGATCAAAGTCTTTGTGGACAATGGTATCCCTCTGACCTACGAGAGCATCGTTAGAGCCACTGGCTACTTCTGCAACTCAAACTGCATCGGTCACGGTGGGTTCGGTTCCACATACAAAGCCGTTGTCTCTCCTGACAATGTCTTCGCTGTTAAAAGACTCTCCATTGGTAGGTTCCAAGGGGACCAACAGTTCCACGCCGAGATCTCAGCTCTCGAAATGGTTAGGCATCCGAATCTGGTAATGCTAATAGGTTACCACGCGAGCGAGACAGAGATGTTTCTTATCTACAACTACTTGTCCGGAGGGAACCTTGAAGACTTCATCAAAGAAAGATCCAAGTCTGCTCTCGACTGGAAGGTCCTTCACAAGATTGCTCTCGATGTGGCCCGTGCTCTCGCTTATCTACACGAACAGTGTTCGCCTAAAGTCCTGCATAGAGACATCAAACCGAGTAACATACTCTTGGACAACAACTACAACGCTTATCTATCTGATTTTGGGCTGTCTAAACTCTTGGGGGCTTCGCAGTCTCATGTCACGACAGGAGTGGCTGGAACGTTTGGTTACGTTGCTCCGGAATACGCGATGACGTGCCGTGTCTCGGAGAAAGCAGATGTTTACAGCTACGGTATTGTCATCTTGGAGCTTATATCGGATAAGCGAGCTTTGGATCCTTCTTTCTCGTCTCACGAGAATGGATTCAACATTGTCTCGTGGGCGCATATGATGCTGAGTCAAGGCAAAGCTAAGGAGGTTTTCACCAAGGGACTGTGGGAGACTGGTCCTCAGGATGATCTGGTCGAGGTTCTGCATTTAGCACTCAAATGCACGGTTGATAGCCTCTCGATAAGGCCGACGATGAAACAAGCTGTTAAACAACTGAAACGAATCCACCCTTCTAGATTGTGATACAGCAGCAAAACACAAGTGTGTAGTAGCTATTAGAAGCTTTGTAGCTTTTTGTATTTTTTGTTTTTAAGTCTGTTTGCTTATTTTCAGACTAGGAGGTTTTTCATCTGTGTACTAACTCTACTCGGTACTCACCATATGCATCATCAATGTGATTCTCTTAAATCTGTAAACTGATAGACATGTGTTGCTTACAAAATGTTAACTCAGATTCAGACAAAACATATGTTGTCTGATCTAAAACTCTTTAAGACATAAAAGGGATAAATGAAGAGAGAGTATTAGGGGATCTATGTTGTTGCCGTTGTAAGCTTTTTGCTTCCTTGCTAGACCCTGTAATGAATCAAAACAACACTGTTTCTAAGTAACATTTGGTTAAGTTTAAATCTTCATAACCAAGCAAATGGGCCTTTCAGGTTCCGACAAGGTGAAAACTAACTTTTGTGTTATGTAATGATTTCAGAATGATGCATCCATTTGTGTAATGCGATTTGGTTTCCATCTCGGAAACACTTGAACAACTTCCTCAGCCGCCGCCTTGGGACTCAAGGGAGCCTTGTAGTGAATAAAATGACCAGCACTGTGTTGTCGTAAAAGCCCACCTTTGTTAGCCGTCGCTGACCACCGTGGAACACGTACAAAATTATTAATAGCTGAAGCTTGATCATAATCACACCATCATAGTAAGTAGAATAATCTTTTGTAATCTCACATTCTATAGCATCCATGGTTGAAACGCATACGAGTATCTTTGAGTCCCATATAGTTTATATGAAGGGTTTTGCCATAATAATCATAAACTGAACAGATTCTATGCCATTAATGGGTCGGATTCTAAATGTTTTAAAATATGCGAGGATGATAGATTCTACTATTTTCTGTTCCACATTATTTTGTGAATATAATTTTCTTGGATAGATTTTGATTGCTATAAAAAAAAAAAAGAATAGATTAGGACTACAGCATTAGAAACTAACACTATGAATACATTCACAAATCACCAGTTGTCGAAAAGAATTCTTAACATTCTAAGATGATATTCTACCTTTTTATCCTCTTAAACTGTAAATTATTGTAGCCATCTCCTATATAGTTACGCGCTAATGCTATAAGAAATTAGAAAACTAGTTCTAAAATTGTATTTGAAAAAAGATAAGCAACGTTGACCCATTTTATAAGAAAAAAGGTTAGGTAATAATAAGATGGAGAAAGGAATGGAATCAGATCTAAGCAAAATCGTTGACGTGTAAAGCTTTTGCAATCCAAACCCTGCAGATTATAGAGGGGGAAAACATTCGCATAATTGTTGATTTAAATTGCTCTATACTGATTACTTTTTTGGAAGTAAGATGCTAATCACCTTGCTTTTTATGTTATTACAAATGCATATCATTCTTTGTTTATGTAATATTTGATTAACGCAACATTAGACCAGAAACCCATCTTAGAGTTTATTTATTTTCTTAAAGGTGATTGATTCGCAAAGGAACAAAATCATAGGAAAGTAGAAAAATAATCTCAAATTGGATTTACAATCAAAGTCCTTTGAGAATCTGTACGCCAAAGAAACTCTCTTTGTTCTTGCCAAGTACAATAAAGTCTTCATTATACAATAATAACGCCTTTGTTGTAGTTCCAGTGGCTGGACAAAATCACAACAAATGAAAAATCTCGAAAACAGCAACAAAGGCTGATGAAACAAAACAAAAATCTTGCAGACGTTTTGTTCATCTTCTAAACAGACCCGTTTGCTTCGCCGGCGCTACCTCTGGCGCTCTTAGCGGCTCTTCTCTGCAAGTCAGCATCGTAGTGTTGGAACGCAGCATCAAGAGCCTGGCAGAGAAAAATAGGTTTATACAAATTCATAAACTGGATTACAATGCAAGTTTAGATATATGTAAGCTGTTCTAAGTAGGCACTGGAAGAAGCTAACCTGTTGCATTGGACGAACTAGTAGAGAAAGCTGATGGCGGAGTTCGGATTGCACCGACTCTTTCATTGCCTGAGTCCAATTGCACGGTTTAATATCAAGGAAACAGTACACACTAGACTATATGCAATACGCTTAAACTACCGATTCAATTTCATGTTTGTGTTGCATTGGTATTGAGATATTAGTAAACTACTGTTCTAACGGATTACTCCAAGGTTCTTATTTCATAGCTTACCTCGAGTTGTGAATAACTATTGGACATTGCATCCTTCAGCTTCCCTGCCTGCATAAATACAATATAACATCTGTAAGGTAAGTTTGAATCTTAAGTTTGAATCTTTCCTGAGAGAGCTCAGGAATATACGTATATAGCAAATTCTTGGTTTAAGAGATTGTGAGATAGAAAGAACATTACTTTGGTATGAAGATATGTGGTTGTTATCGGGTAAGATGACCAAAAATGTTTAAGTAATTCTTGTATTGATGTCCAATGCTGCAGATGAAAAGAAAAGGTAAGACTTACGATGCATTTGATTGGACAACAGAATACAAAGCTTATTGTTGATTTGGACATTGGAATATATTAGAAACTTACATGTAAAACCTCGTCTCTAGTGGACTTCGGCAATCTGTCCAGAAAGCTCTCTCGCGGGTTCTTCCCGATAATATTTTTGGCGGTGGAGATAGTTTGGGTTAATGACCTGAAAACCTGAATGGTGATAGACATTTTTAGTCTAGGAAACGAAGGAATATGTGAATAAGCCATGGTTTCTTTAAGTCAGCACAGCACCTCGAAGGCAACTTCAGGTTTAATCAACGGATCACTTAACCCTTTCGTTCTAATCTCCAAAATGGATTCTTTTAACGATCCGTAAGCTTCATGAACATTTCTCTTTAATGTCCCTGCTCCTCTAGGTTCATTGACGACGTTTCCTTGTTGAGATTCAAAGTAATCACGAGGGTCCTGATTCCAAAGAAGAAAGGGTAAATCAGAATCTATGATCAACAGTGAAAACCTTTTATTGAAAGAGACGAACCTTGATAGAGAGCGGTGCTAACGGGAAATTTTGCGGTGCTTGAAGATCCTCCATTTCAGCCACCCGGGACATTCTCGCCAATCTCTCCTGATTAGCGTCTTTAGTGGTTTCACCATCAGCTTTGCTTACTACCAGGGGTAACAGAGATAGATAGTGAGGTCAGACGAATATTAAGTATGGCATTGGTCATGGATCAGCACAGAAGAAAGCAAAAGCAGAATGTAACAGCAAACCTTGTTTAACCCGTGCGAGCGCCTCTGCAACACTCCTTGTATCTTCTGAATCAACATCTGATTTCCAATTTAAGAGAATATAAGTGAGCATCATTGTATACTGACCACCAATAACTAAAGTCAAAAGGCCAATACACATGCTTACACTTAGTAAACTAGCTACCGTGAAAAACGTAAGAAGAAAGTATCGAAGGAGAGGTGCATAGAGGTGTTTACCAATGTTCCTGCCTTCCAATACAACAGCAGCATGACGATTAAGATCTTGCAAAAGTGATCTTCTAAACTGACCATTCTGAGGTTCAACAACATCCATGGTGCCATCTCGCTGGATCCCGTGGTCCTGTGTTACGGGTAATTAACAATAAGTACAACATAGGGTAATATGATACAGTACAACTGTAAATATCAAAATTTCCACAGCAAATATTATAGATCACTAGAGCCCAGTTCTTCCCATCTAATAGGGTGAGACAATATATCGACGTATATATAGCTGTGCCAGTCATTTTAATTTTTTTTGTTTCAACAACCCTTGATCCGCACTGAGGTGGAAGTTATCCAAACCTCCCATCTCATGTAGTGGTAGTTGGCTTACCATAAGATGAGTGTAGTCATCTCCCTGGTCAGCCTCCATGTCAAGAGTTGGATCAACCCGTCTGATCTACAAGACACGACATTCAAATCAAATGGATGTGCCATAAATGTTTTCATCTCAATAAAATTTAGATGGAAATGATTTTATATGTAGAAAAGAGATAACCTTTTGACGAGCTTCCTGAGCCAATATCTCATCAGGCTTCAGAAAGACAGCGAGTTCCTCGTCCTCAGCAGCTTCTGCTGCAGCTACCGCTGTATTTTTGGTGCTGTAAAGATATTCTGCTCTAAAATATTTTGTCCAGAAGTCTTTTTCTGTCATCTGGCGTAGGAAAATAGCTACCAAAGCTAGTCAAGACTCGTCCTATCTGATGATTAAACCTATAAACAAAGATTGGGATAGTGTTGAAGTCTTTGCTACCTTACTCGGAACATAATTTATGAATGCCTGCCGAACAGCCGGCTTCTCAGCAAAAATCTGAAAGCGTAACGAAGATAGTATATGAGGAAAGGACAGTCGCGTGTATAAAACAGCACTGAAGATTCTTTCTAAATGTTTATAGATCAAACGAACTCAAAATAGAAGGTAAAGTGAAATGCTATTTCATATCTCGCGTTTAGCTTTCAATTGGAAACACATGTTGCAACCTGAACATCTATTTATGAATTTCAGCCCTAATGTACTCCCAATTGCAACTTTAACCCCATTCACCATATAAACTTATCCCAATCCAGCTTCGATTAGGATTCCGAAACTTATTGCACTTACAGCAATGACAAATATAGTGAACCAAAGAGGTTACCTGAAAAATTATCTCGGAGGTTAAGTTGAATGTCACTCTATTAGTCTGACAGAAAAGAAAAGAAAGTGGTTAGTAAGCCAGATGAAATGTTACATGATATACAACAACAAATGGAACTAATTGAGCCAAAGACGATATGGTATGCATTATTTCTTTCCTACATGAGCATTTAACTGGAAAGGATAACTTCCAAGAAGGGGTAGAGAGAATTATGTAATATACCCGCCCATCAGTAGAAGGTTTGATGCCGGAAACCATCATGCTCTTCAGTCCGACCTGTTGCTTCGACTTTCTGATAGAATCTTTACCCAGTAGTTTCTACAATGAAGAAAGTCGGTAACCACAAGAACAGAAGATTGAAAAACTAAAGGAAACCACAAAGAAGCAACCTTCCTTGTAGCCCAGAATTCATCTTCAGTCAAGACTTTAGTTTCCACAAATTCCTTATGCAATCTCTGCAACTCACTTCAGATTATATGTACGTTACTCAAGTCCTGATTAAACTTTAAACCGGGAAAAAAAATCAACCTAATGGTTATGAATCATTTACACACCTATTTTCTCGAAGAACCTTGAAGCGTAGCTCCAAGTCAGCAATACTGAGTTGCTCAGCAGACGTCAAGACAGCAGCTGGTTTATTTGGCTCCTCTTCACATTTGGCTAGGGCCTTAGCTGCTCATAGTAAAAAAAAAAAAAAAGGTTAGATTTAATTAAAAGTTAAAAGAAGAGGATGGAAGATGAAGCGTACTGATGAGAGCACGGCAAGCATGCATGTCCTGATAATTTTCAAACTCAAAGATATGACTCCTTGCCTATATTCAAAAAATTGAGGAAGCTTCAATGACATAAGGGAACTTTACAGCCTTACACAACAAAAGGGTAAGCAAAAAGAAACCTGCTTGTTGGTGAGATTGAGCCAAGGAGGTTTATTTGATCCTTCTTTAGTATATTTTTGACCTGAAAAATTGACCAATGAGAAATTGAAGGAAATAATAAACAGTGATCACTAAGAAACGAAGGACATGTTATTCATAAATGATGTGTAAAGAAGAGTACTTTTGATGTTGGGAGTAAGGACTTTAAGCTTTGAATCAGAGTTGGGATCATTTGGAACGAAGAGCAGCATCCCTTCCCTCTGCCAAAATTATATAAAGTAAGCAAGCAATTCACCAAACCAAAGAAACTAAGCCAAAGAGAGAAATAGATAGATTCATACTAATTTGAGGATTCCACGAGCTCCTCGATCCTTCACAGTGCTCTTGTATTTGACTTGCCAGTCCGACATACTCCTGATTTCGATACGAATCAACTCTTCAATTTATACGATTGGGTTTTCACAAATCGACGAATCTCTCTTTCTCTCTCTCTCTCTCTCTCTCGATCTGCCACAGAAACGAAGAGGTAGCAAAGAAAACAGAGAGAGAGAGATCGGAATCTAGGGTTTAGAGTGGTACGGAATCCAATAATATGTGAGTTGATTACCAGTTACGTTCTACTGAATCTCCCTCCCCCACTTCTACTCGTTCAGAAGAAGAAGACGAAGCACTTACGAGGCCCGGCCCTTCCCTCTTATTATTAACGAGGTCCGGCCCATTAACACCATCTGAAAGAGTTTTGAAATATATTGATGCAGAGGTTTGATGATACTTTGATTTCAAACTGTTGGATACAAATACCCTTCCAACAATGGTTAAAAATTTAATTTTGTTGTGAGAGATAATAATTTATTGTATATGTATGTTAGAAAGTGATAAGGAGACAGAGAGGAAGAGTTTGGTCGTAAGAGGAAAAGAAGAGTTGATCTTATTCAGATTATTCAAATAACCAAGTACAACCTCTCTATTTATAGATGTCTATGTCGGTAACATTTAAAGATAAAGACAAGGACAAAGTGACATATGTACTGATGATAAAGCAGAAACAATGAGAGGATGCTTAGTGTCCTCATACGTGGATGATCACATTTGTAACACTCCCCCTTGATCATCCATCTTGTATTACGTAGTGCCTCATTAAAAATCTAGTCATGGAAAAACCCGTTGGGACAAAAACCATGACAAGGGAAAAAGAGTACACTGCCGTAATCTCCCCCTGAAAATAATGGACATAGCTTTTTCTTCACAGGTCACGCAAATGCCGCATTCCGATACAGTAGACGTGTTTTCGGAATATTGTAGTCGAAAGAGCTTTGGTGAACAAGTTAGCTGGATTGCTGCATGATCGTACATATTCGATGTCCACTTCTTTATTTTTCTCGAGCTCTCTTATGTACGAGAAAAATCTTGGAGGGATGTACTTCACTCTAGTTATAGCTTTCTTTGAGTTGAGCGACCCACGC
>NC_027749.1:18558274-18558605 GCF_000695525.1 Brassica oleracea var. oleracea | reverse complement strand
CATACTTTTCTGTTCCCTTCTCGTCATCTGGATCATCTTTATCTATACCTTCTTTCAGACATTTTTCAGTATCAGGTTCTTCTGGAACCTTTCTATTTATGTCTTCTTTCAGACATCTTTCAATATCAGGTTCTTCTAGAACCTTACTTTGTTCATCCAATTTCTTTTTCTTTCGGAGATTTTTATCTTTAGAACCCGCTGGCCTTCCCCTCTTTAACTGAACCCTAGGTTCTTTCATTTTATTTCCATCAGTTTGTTCTTTAGGAACATCAACTCTTGATGGAACATTTTCAGCGGGTATACATGACTTCGTCACCCTTCTCGTATCTGT
>NC_027749.1:18557022-18558103 GCF_000695525.1 Brassica oleracea var. oleracea | reverse complement strand
AGGAATTTTACCAATTCCTCCCCCTAACGCTGGAAATTCATCCTCATTAAAATGGCAATCGGCAAACCTTGCCGTAAATATATCACCAGATACTGGTTCCAGATATCTTATTATACTTGGTGACATATAACCCACATATATTCCCAATCTCCTTTGTGGGCCCATTTTTGTTCTTTGTGGCGGAGCTATCGGAACATAGACCGCACACCCAAAGACACGGAGATGGGATACATCTGGCTCTTGCCCAGATGCCAATTGTAATGGGGAGTACTTATGATATGCACTCGGTCTTAACCGAACCAGTGCAGCCGCATGCAATATAGCATGTCTCCATACAAAAATTGGGAGCTTCGTTCTCAAGACTAACGGTCTTGCAATCAACTGCAACCGTTTTATCAATGACTCGGCCATGCTATTTTGTGTATGCAAATGGGGAACTGGATGTTCCACATCAATCCCCATTGACATACAATAATCATCAAATGCTTGTGATGTAAATTCACCAGCATTATCAAGCCTTACTTTCTTAATGGCATACTCTGAGAACTACGTTCTCAGCTTTATTATCTGGGCAATGAACTTTGCGAAAGCCGTATTTCGTATCGTCAAAAGAGACACACTTGACCATCTACTAGATGCGTTAATCAATACCATGAAATACTTAAACGGCCCGCACGGTGGGTGGATCGGCCCACATATATCACCATGTATTCTTTCCAAAAACATTGGTGATTCATTGCCTACTTTTGTTGGTGATGGCCGAGTTATAAGCTTTCCTTGAGAACATGCATCACATGTAAACTCGCCCGTTTGCAAAAATTTTCCGTTTTTCAACGGATGGCCATTCAAATTTTGCACTATCTTTCTCATCATGACTGAACCAGGATGTCCTAGCCTCTCATGCCAAATCTTAAATGTATCAGTAAACTTCATGTTTACCACGGCATAGGACTCAGTCATGGTTATTTTCGTACAATATAGTCCAGAGGATAACATTCTTAACTCTTCCAATATATGTTTCCTCTCGGACTTAATGCAAAGAAATTCAATGCCATCTTTACTCATAGTCTCAATATGATAT
>NC_027749.1:18542458-18556543 GCF_000695525.1 Brassica oleracea var. oleracea | reverse complement strand
TTAGCCTTTTTCTCATCCGACACCGTTTTTGAACTATCGATGGTTTCCAAAAGCCTGTTTCCTCTCAGGTGCATCTTTGCACCCACTGCCCAGGTCATATAATTATTTCCCGTAATATCCAGGGCATTAATTTCGAGCTTTGTCAAATTCGACATGATAACTGTATTCATAGAATAATATTATAAATATAGTAAAAACGGGAATTTAAATGCATAATTTAAATGCAAAAATTAAAAGCATAAATTTAAATTGCATAAATTTAAATTGCAGGAATTTAAATAGCATAAATAAAATCGGGAGGCTCAGCCTACCACATGATCCGAGGAGTCATAGACTACCATATTGATCATTTTTCAAAGTCCGAGGAGACATGGTCTACCATTTTGACTTTTACTTATTTCAAGGTCCGAGGAGACTTAGTCTACCATTTTTGACCTTTTTTTTTAATTCACGGAGGCAAAGCCTACCACGTGTTTCTCTGATCGTGAAGGCATAACCTACCATAACGATCAGTCGGGAAAGGCAGCGCCTATCATCCCGAAAAATAAAGAAGGTCCAGCCTCTCACTCCGAAATAATAATAAAATTTAAATAAATTAAGTATATTGAAATACATAAATTTAAACATTACCTCTGCTGGTTTAAGAATTTTCGGATTGATAAGCCTCAATTGGCCAGAGTCTCGTGCTGATAACGTGTTGTGAGAGATAATAATTTATTGTATATGTATGTTAGAAAGTGATAAGGAAACAGAGAGGAAGAGTTTGGTCGTAAGAGGAGAAGAAGAGTTGATCTTATTCAGATTATTCAAATAAACAAGTACAACCTCTCTATTTATAGAAATCTATGTCGGTAACATTTAAAGATAATAACATTTAAAGATAAAGACAAGGACAAAGTGACATATGTACTGATGATAAAGCAGAAACAATGAGAGGATGCTTAGTGTCCTGTGGATTATCACATTTGTAACAAATTTATTGTTTTTTTCAAAAAATTATAAGGTTCAAGTAAGAAAACGAAAACAAAATAAGATGTAAAAAGAAGAAATTGTGCTGACATGTAAAAAAGAAAACAAAGAAAGATGAATCTGTAATGTTAAAAAAAAAAAAAAAAAATCAGCTTGTTGCAAGGTTTAGAATAATAGATTTTCTAAGAAGGCTGCTGCTGCAAATATGAACTCTTCTCGAGTATCAGGCTTTTGGTTTTGGTGTTGTTTGCACACTGTTCTTCTCGTTTTGACCGTTTCCCTTCTTCTCACTTCTGTTCCTACGGCTTCTGATAGGCTTGAAGTCATCTTCCGCATCTGCAGCAGACCCATTCTCTGTCTTGCTTCCATCTGCTGCAGACCCATTCTCCGTCCTTTTCCCACCAGACGGTTTGCTTCCATCATACTCAACTGCAAACAAAACAAAAGGAAGTTTCAGACTTGCACATAAGGAACTGACAACTGTTTAGATAAGAGGGTTGGTCTAAAGCAAGAGAAAGCTTGCCTTGCTTTTCCTTTACACGAAGCTTACGGTCTCCAAGCTTGAAGGGATTGTTCTTGGCAGCCTATGGATTTGACAGAGTTATAATTAAAAGATTCCGAGGGAAACAAGAAACTGGTACTTATAATTTACCTCAAGCACGCTCTGGACAGAGGTAACAGCTTCAAAGGCAACAAAACCGAAGCAAGTTCCACGAGCCTGAGACCACATAAGAAAAACGTTAGAATTGTTTCTTCAATGAAAGAAAGCTAGCAACAAAAAAAGACAAGATAGATCAAAAGATCATTACATTGGAGCTTCTGACTTGAACCCCATGTTCTTTGATAGGACCAAACTCCTTGAACAGTTCATATAGCTGAGGCGGCATTGCATCCATTGGCAGGTTTGACACAAATATCGAAGTGCCTGAAACCCAAACAACAATTACCAATCTGATAATCCAAAAATAGACAAGACAAGAAAAAAGAGATATTTCATTCTCTTCCTTCTAACCTGGCTCGTCCACAATCCTCTGGTCGTTTTTCCTTTCACGTTTACTAGCAGCAACAGTAGGTGCCTTAGGTGCTGGAGCCGCCTCACGGGGTTTAGATGGTGCCATGTATTTAGGTTTCTGAACCACCGGGGATGCTTTAACTTGGAACGGAGCAGAGCTTCTCGCCATTGAAGCAACCTGTTTCTCAGGTTAGTTAGATAAGCATTGCATAGACGGCACATGCAAGAGCAAAACCACCAAAAAGAAAACTCACCATTGCAGCAAAAGATTTCTTTCCCGCATCAACCGGGGGAGCAGCTGTATCAGCAGCTATCTCTTTAGGTTTCTGAGCAGTAACAGATTTTTCAACAGAGTGCTTGTCACTCCCATTGTCCAACGGAGTAGCAGCTTCAGCAACAGCCGTATTCACTTCAGCAACGTTCTTTACTTCAGCAGGAGCATGGACAGGCTCCACCACCTCAGTTTCTGGCACTACAAAATAGTTCTCAACTCAGATCAAGATACGAACATACTCTCTCTCTCTCTCTCTCTATCTCTCTATCTCTCTATCTTTCAAGTTACAAGACTTACCAGATTCAACAGCAGCTGGAAGAGTTGTTGGAGTGGAGGACACTTCATCAACATAACGAAAGATGTCATTAACAACCACATAGGCAGTGTTTTGACGTGCCAGATAGAACATTTGTGAAAACTTCCTCTTCAGGTTGTCTTCTCCGGTCAAGAAACCGATCACCATAACAAAAATCCCGTCTTCCAAGGAAGACTGAGAGTCGACACTAAGCACCTCGAATGTAGTAGAGTCACATGAAAGAAAATGCTTGTCGATAGCCTGGAACCATAATGATAAAAAAAAAAAAACACAATGCGAAGTCTCTTGCATTAGATACTAATCAAGAGTCTCTCTTAAACTCAAGTCAACAAAGCATTAAAGCATGAGAAACCAATAATTAAAATCATTAACTACTTTACAATTATAGCATTCAAATATATTAGAGGATTTTTTTCACAGATACAAGCAATAGGAGCATGGAAGGAGGAGACGAGTTAGTACCTCAAGGGATGTGAGAGAGGTCATGGTACCATCAGGACCTGGTCTGCTGACAACGCTAGCATCTACATAAAGCTTATGAGCTTCTTGAGTCACCTTTCCGACAATATGATAGTACTGTACCACAAAAGCCTCAGAGACTTGGTGAGCCTCATGTACACCTTCCTCGGTAGCCATAGTCCTGTTAATTAACCTTTAAAAAAATAAATCTAATTAGAGATCCAACAGATGGAGACAAGAACCAATCAAAGATTCAAATCGAAAACCCTAGATCAAAACCCCAGAAAGAAAAGTTTAAATCTTTCAATCAGATTGAAAAAAAAAAAAATCACAAATCTGAATTCAGATCAAGAAAATAAACCTGGCGGCAGAGAAAGATGGAACCGAGGAGAGTCCTGACAATCCGGCGAGAATAAAGGAGGAAGCTTTTGTGTGAAGAGGGGGAGGAGGCTAGAGAGGAGAGCTTGATTAGGGTTTTAGAGAGGTTCACAGATTCTGCTTTGATTGAAGGAAAAATAAAAAAGGGAAGTTGAATATTTATTCTTGAATGTTCTTTCTTATTACAATATATATGTACACGGACTTAACTCCAACTAGTTATTGGTTTTTTGTTTTTGTGTGTTTTACTTTTATATCCTTTTCCCGTTGACCCTAATGACTTCACTTTAACCACGGTTAAAAGGTTAAAAGCAAAAAAAAAAAAAAAGAGAATAACCTGGCCTTTAAGTACTCACTGATCGAATCTAGTGGTTCGTACTTGCTTTCGTCCTGTATCGGAACTCTTGAAGGCACTTTATGAATCAAACGCAAATGCCATTGTGTTATTGTTATGCTACATGAAGAATTGCAATATCTAATATTTAATTAACTAATAATTATAGATCTTTAAAGATAAATACAGAAGATCTAGTATTGTTCAATTCAAGATATATATAACTTTCCTTATATATCGTCAATGAGATTTTTAGGCCAAAAAAGAACAATTATTGTAAGAATTTTATCTTTAAAATTTCATTTTTGGTTTACAATAAGATATATAATCATATATATAATTGGTTCTAAAAGAAATTAATATAGATATATCTAATCTATTAAAACATAGTTTTATTTGAAATTTTATGGCATATTTTAAAATTTGACCTATTAACTATGTCGTGACTTAATATAAAGACATGCTTACAATCTCATATATGTTGACCGATTTAATTAAATCAAACCAATTAGTTCATAACACTTTGATTAAACCTATATTAAATTAAACAAGATTCTGTAAAAAGTTTGTCGTCAAAATTCGAGCTTTGAAGAACAGTGAAAAGAAAGAGCAACCATATGGATGATTATTGATGATTCCAGAGTAACGTCAAAACCTAATTGATGATAACCTTTCATATGATTCAGGTTTTTTCGATTTAAATTGGAATTAGGATTTAACTTGGATCAAGTTGCTTACGTTTTCAAATAATGGATCATTATAAAGCTTTAGTTTTTGGTCAAGTTTATATCTTGTTAGATTTGAGTTTATTACGGGGTTTCAACTTAAAACCAATTGGTGATTAATGGATTGGTTCTAACCCTTTATATATTACTTAAGGTTTTTTAGAATTTCCGGAATATATATCCTAATATCTCTCTTCGAAATGATAGTTCTTATCGGCGAGAAATCTCGAAACTTTAGAACATTTATATCGGTCGATCGAGTTTAACACGATCTTTATACTCGGTCGGAAGGGTTAATCACGACTTTTATACCCCGTCGGAAGGATTAATATTAATTAGGAGTTTGGGTATTTAGGATATGAGTTCTAATACCATATTATATTCAAGTTTATTATGAGGTTTCAACTTAAAACTAATCGGTGATTAGTAGATTTACCCTAATATATCTGCTATGTTTGTGGCCGGACTCAGTTTTGTTGCTTCGTTATTAGTGTTGAGGATGCTATTCCGAATTATAGTTGAAAATCCAATAATTACAAAGGTAAAGACTTCAACTTTTTCCGTTCAAAGTTGATTTATCGTAGGTTGGGATGTCAAATGGGCTTAATGATCATGGGTTAGCGAAGACCAAACCCAAATGGTATGACCATATTAGGTCCAAAATTTAAAGTTGTCCAATTGGACTGAAACCCGTTAAGTCCAAATTAGATAGGCTAAAACCATTTAGACATGGACGTTCAATAAACTTAAAAATATAGAGTTTTTTTTAAGTTGAGAAAAATTAAAAACTAAAAATCAGAAAATAAAAAGAAACATGTTTTTCCGCCAAATTTACAAAATTACATTTTCCCACTAAAACCATAAAATCAAGTTTTCTTGTCAAAATCGTAAACTCGCGTTTTTCCGCCAAAACCGCAAAATCTCGTTTTCCCCTCCAAGACCTCAAAATCGTGATTTCCTGCCAAAACCACAAAATCGCGTTTTCCCGCCAAAACCACAAAATCGCGTTTTCCCATAAATTTGCAAAATCCCATTTTCCTGCCAAAACCGCAAAATCACACGCTCTTCCACCAAAACCGCAAAATCACATTTTTCCATAAATTTGCAAAATCGTGTTTTCCACCGAAACTGTAAAAATTATGTTTTCCGCAAATTTGTAAAATCGCGTTTTTTCACCGCAAAATCACGTTTTTCCACCAAAACCGCAAAATCATGTTTCGTTAAATATGCAAAATTGCGTTTTCTTGCTAAAATCGTAAAATCACATTTCTTACATTGTATATGTACTTTTATATAAATTGAATATGAAATTATGTTTTTTTATAGATTCAGTATATTAAGGCAGACATTTTATTTGGGCCCTGCGGACGGTCCATTTGGAATGGTCCATTTTGGGTTTGGACAATTTAGACTATGTACAATTTGGACTTAAGAAAAATAATGTCCAATAAACTGCTTTGTCTATTTGGACATACCCATTGGACATGAACAACTCAATTGACATCTCTGGTCGTAGGAAATCAAGGTTTTTCTAAATAATGCATTGTTATGAAAGTGTGAGGATGCTATTATGATTTATTACTCTGTTTTCATGCTCCCATATTATATGTGCTAATACATATATTTGTGTTTTCATGCTTGATATTTGTCTTATAGAGCTACAAGGAAGTATACAATACTGTTCCAAGCTACTTGTGATGCATTACTTAACAACTCGCTCTCAAGAACAACTAACAAAAGTGTACTCTTTTGTTCCTCAAGGCGCCTCCGCTTTAAGACTAAGATATGTACATGAAAACAAAGGAAACTAATGAGCATTCAGCACTGGTCTGTTTTTGAGCAGTAACATCAATGGGTGGATGTAATTACTATGCGAAGAAGACTGATGAGCATAGACAGCCACTGAACTTATGAGATTGGTGTGAAGTGTTTTGGTCATTACGTGAATTGCCAAAAGAAACAAAAGGCTCAGGTTGGGTATTGTAACTGTGTTGATCGGTCTTTGCTATCTTTCTAAAGTGGAGGCTTAGAGGAAGTGCGTGAAAGAGATTTGATGCGAAAGTACATGGCGGAAGTTTCACATGCTTTAATATGTAAGTATGTAACTATATAAGCAATGTGGTGTATTTATATATTAAATTTCTGTAAGATAACTGAGTTGTAAATGTGGTGTAGTGGACAATAATGTGGTTTGATTCAATTTATCTTAGAGTTTGAACAGTGTTACGTTAATTTTTTTTTTTAATATTTCTTTTGTTTTTAGTGAATGGTAGACTTGTAAATAAGTCTTCTTCTTCCTCAGTTTCGTGAAATAGAAGAAGATAGACTATGCAGGAACAAGATTCCACTTTATTTTGTTTGGAACGAGATCTCAATCCCCTTTGGATTTTGTCTCCACCCCTCATTTTTTCTCTTGATTTCGTGACAAATGCTTTGGATTAGGATTCAGACCAAAGGATCTTGGGCTTAATTGCGTAAAACGTTTTGAATCTAGGCCCCCGCGTTTCACAAATACACTGGATAGGCGGAAACAATTCGCCTTGCCGCACAGAGCACCCGATCAGACCCTTTTCGCCACGGCCATGCTCCGCTTACCGTATACGCGTCCGAGTAATCGTCAACTCCCCCGCATTTTCGAACACGGCTTTAATATATGTATTCGCTTGGTAGGTGTGCAAAGAGAGTATACTTGCTGCATTTATATTGTATTTATATGTACATTCATTTATTATTATATATGTACATGATCAAGCTGGTAGAACCATCTGATGGTTTGAACGAGGGGAAGAACGGGTATTTATGAGTAGATAATTAGAAAAGAAACAACATATATGTTTACAAACTAAAAACGATTCTTAAATCATTGATAAGAAAGTTGTATGTGTTAGGGAAGAAACTGATTCAACAATGCAATTTCAAAACTCACTTAAATATATGTATACGTACTTTTAAGTCTTACAAACCTCTCACACAAAAAAAAGTTAAGAACCTAGAGGATATAAGGTCAGAGGTTTGACTTAGCTCTCATGGCAGATTGCGCGGTACACGATCAAGGAATGGGAAAATGAACAAATGTATTGGTGATGGGTTACATTGATGCATTTGAAAAGGATTAGAGAATGGTAACACTACTTGAACTGCTTATAATATAAACTAAATATAAATAATTATAATTGTATTAAAAATGCTCAACCCCAAGTTACATACCTAATCCCTATTTAGACTAAAAATATTTACTATTTCAAAATGATATTGGTATATTTTGACTTGGTATGTAACTTTGAGATATACCAATCCTCTAAACATACAAAAATATAAAGACATTCAATTACACAAAATAAAAAAACCAGCAAATGTAATCGAAAACATAGCTACCTAAATCAGAATCAAGATCGAAAATTCTATATCCCTACTCAGATCCACACACTCGAATTAAACTCGAGACTTTATCAGATTCCTAATATTGTGAACCAAACCCAAGACTAAAATAACAAAACCTAAATCAAAACCAAATTCAGAAATAACCGAACTATTATTATATTTTTGATCGAAAACTAAATAATCGAGCCGGAACCAAACCAAATTTTTTTAAATTTGGACATGAACCGAAGTTTGTAAAATCATAAAATTGTAATTTAAAACATAAATTATAAATATAAATAATTCCGCGCAACCGTGCGGATCAGAATCTAGTCTATTCTATTAAAATAGAGTCCTATTTGAATTCTATGATGACATGTTTTTAATTTGGACCTATTAAAAATGTTATGACTAAATATAAAAACATTCTAGTTATACAATCTTATATGATGACAAAATTATGTTATTATATCTACTGCTAATCATTAACTACATAAACTTATTAACTTAAAGAAAGAACAACTTTGTCGTTTTCTTCATCTACTGAAATTAACATATACGTCTAACCGATTCTTGACATATACTCACTTTCTCACCTTGAAGCTTAACTTCTCACACTGAATCATTACAAAAATTGAAACGACAAAACACTGAATCATCATTTGTCTCTGTCATATGGTAGATTTCGACCATGCCATCTCATATTCTAATGTTCCTTCAATTAATCATCTGAAATTTTGTGATTCTCTTCTCTCCCGCTCAACTTCTCACAATGAATCATCAATAGTCTTTGTCTCAGAATCTTCTTCAGGCTTTCAGTATTTGTAACAGTATGTGACGAAGATGATTTGAATTGGTACTTATCATTTGTTGCAGATGTAGCAGTAAGTGAAGAAGACGATATCAGTATCATAGGTTTACTTATTTCATTTGTTAAACAAACAAGTTCTGCTACAAGCCGTAAAACACTTAATAATTTGGTTAAATTTGTAGACCAGTCTGTTTTTATAAACCAATTCTGCATAATTCTGTATGTCATCTTTCCCTACCTAAAATGTATATACGCGTAGAGAATAACTACTCTTATTAAATTATATCAAACCCAACTCTCTAAATTCTAGCAACAAAATGACAACTTGAAAATTAAAGAAGGTACTAACAAACGGTGTAATTTAAATCCATATACAAGTAAATTATGAATGTTCTCTTATTAAACTATATCAAACCCAACTTTCTAAATCCCAGCAACAAATTTTAATTACAAAATCAAAAAATACAAACAAACGGTATAACAACGTCAAAATTCTAACGAAAGAATCTTATCCAATATTCTCATAAAACTAAATCAAAGAAGATACATACTGTTATGAACAAGTGTGGATTGCTAGGAACCAAGAGGCCTGTCCGTGGCCCATAAGGAGAAAGAATCGGCCGCCTCCCATGTCTAGGAGTTTCCATTTATCTTTCATGTTTATCTTTAAGATGTTTTCCTTTTTACTCTAGGATTATGATTTGGATACTTTCCTTTTCTCTACCCCTTGTATCCCCTATATAAGGGAACACTTTGATACAGAAATAATATACAGAACACGATTTCATCTCTTGTTCACAACACGTTATCAGCACGATAGCCTCTGAACCCTGAGACCAAAACCGAAACCCCAAAAGTCTAAGCCGGCGATCCATAACCAAAACCCTAAACACAAACCTGTTCTTAATCCTTCAAGAACTCAGGAGATCAATTGCAGTCTCTCAGATCACGTTCCAGACCGAGTAGAACTTCTGTCCAGCTCGCGATCGAACCCGAACCCCGCGACTGTCCCGAGACGATCCGATACCCGATCAGCTCACAGCCGAGACGCCTCCAGCGGCGATAGACCTCATCCGCGACCCGATAGGAGGCAACAGCCATCCGATCATCTCAGCTTGAAGACTCAACCATTCTCTGGTGGTCCGGTTCTAATCCACTACGAAACTAAGGTATAAACATGATCTGAGAACATAGAAAGTAAAGAACCCTAATTCCATTATCATGGAAACCGTGAAACCCTAAAAGAAACCTAAGACTAAAATCGACAACCTCTTAGAACTAGAAACATAAATCGATTCCAACTAGAACCTGTTTTGCTTGTTGATTGATTGAATCCGAAAATTGGCAAACCCTAGTTTATGGAATCGAAAACCCTAACCCCTAAAGGAAGCATAAGCCGATTCTTAAACTTTGGTTGATTATTTTTCTGATTTGAATTGAGGTTTAGGAATGTTTAGATTGCTTGAATCAATCTGTCTGAACAAGAATACTTAAGGCCTTGAAACCTTAAACATAAGTTGATAGATTGGAACCCTAGAAATCACAAGAAAGTTCTAAAACGTTTCTGCATGAACCCGAACTTGGTATTGCATCCGCGACTGATTAGGTTTGGATCGGCCAGCATATAGAACCGTTTGATTCTAAATTTGATTGCATTAAAACATACATGGCCGTGTGGCATTAATCTTTCTAGTACATGTAGAATTGAACTCTAGGATTGATCGCACCATGGTAAAGTTAGAATTGCATAACCAAACCTGTTTGATTGTTTATATAGCCGTGCGGCTTGTTTGATAGCACCATGGTCGACTAGAATTGTTTGATACCATAAATGCATAAGACGTGTTGTGGCCGAGCGTGCATATATCATGCGGCCACGTGATCCCATTGTATATCTAATGTCTTGAATGATAATGTGGATCAGATGTCGAAAATAGCAAACAGAGACTATGCAGCCCTTAATCTCTCCGGAGACAATTACTTGCAGTGGGCGCTAGACACAAGGATCAGCCTAAAGTCCAAGGGACTCGGTGATACCATCACTGAGGGTAATGATGAGAATGAAAAGAATAGATACAGGGCCATATGTTATATGCGCCATCATCTCATCGAAGGTCTTAAAGATCAGTACATGACAATTGAGAGTCCACTCGATCTTTGGAATGCTTTAAAGCACAGATACGATCACCAAAAGATGGTGTTGCTTCCAAAGGCAAGACACGACTGGATGCATCTCAGATTCATGGACTTTAAGTCCGTGGACGAATACAATTCAGCCTTGTTCAAAATCGTCTCTATACTAAGGCTATATGGTGAAGAAGTGTCTGATGTTATGATGCTTGAAAAGACCTATACGACTTTCAATCAGTCGAATTCTGTGTTGCAGCAGCAGTACAGGACAAAAGGTTTTGCCACATATACTGATCTGATCTCATGTCTTCTCCTGGCCGAGGCAAACAATGAACTCCTTATGAAAAATAGTGGAGCAAGGCCGGTCGGGACAGCACCATTACCCGAAGCCCATGATGTGGAAAGGAAATATCCCAAAGAAACCAACTACGCCCAAGACAACAGGAAACCATACGGTCAAGGCCGTGGTGGGTACAGGGGACGTAGACGTGACAATCATAACGGTAGAGATAACTCCTCAGCCGGCCGAAGGGGAAACCACCATAACCGTGGTCGTGGTTCCAATTACGGTCGGGGTCGAGGGAGTTATGGCTATGGACGAGGTGGCATATCCAAACCATCTTACACGTCCAAGTCTTTATGTCACAGATGCGGGATGGACAATCATTGGGCAAAGAACTGTAGAACTCCAAAGCACTTGTGCGAACTCTATCAAGAGAGTATCAAGAACAAGAACCCGGAGGCAAATATGATCCAAGAGAACGATCAAGATGACAAGGGATATGATGCTGACAATGAATCCGACAGGGATAGCAAAGATGACCAGATGGACTTTGAGACATCCGACTGTCTAAAGGACTAGTTTTTCGAATCACATTGTCTTATTGCTTTATGTATTTGATTTGGTGTTTTTTACTTTATGAAATGACATTTACATTAATGAAAATTTTAAAGTCTCTAAAGTCTAGAAATTTTATTTATAGAAATGAATGATGAGATGAGTGTACTTGTGGTGGACAGTGGCACAAGTCACACGATCCTAAGAGACAAAAGGTACTTCATGAATCTCACATTGCAAAGTGCAAAGGTACAAACCATTGCGGGCGAGGCCAGCCTGATTGAAGGTCACGGCCAGGCCTATGTGATGATGCCCAAGGGCACTCACCTAGAGATCAAAACCGCCTTATATTCCCCAAGCTCTAGAAGAAGCTTATTGAGTTTCAAGGACATAAGGTTGAACGGTTTCCACCTTGAAACATGGGAAGAAGGAAACAAAGAATTCCTTAACATAACTTTGATCACCAAAGGCAGTAAAAGGATCCTAGAGACCATGCCTGCAATGACTACTGGTCTTTACTATGCACGGATCAGTATGGTCGAGGCAAATGCCTCAGAGCTATTCACTTTATGGCATAACCGGCTTGGCCATCCCGGAACAGGAATGATGCGAAAATTGATGATGAATTCTCAAAGGCACACGTTCAAAGGAGTGATCCCACGAAAGCTCACATGTGCAGCATGTGCACAAGGGAAACTCATAACCAGGCCATCACCAGCCAAGGTTAATAAAGAAACCTTGAACTTTCTAGAAAGAATCCAAGGGGACATATGCGGACCAATACACCCACCATGTGGGACGTTCAGATATTTTATGGTCCTTATTGATGCATCGACCAGATGGTCACATGTATGCTTGTTGTCCACTCGGAACCTAGCCTTTGCACGGCTGCTTGCTCAGATGATAAGACTGAGAGCACATTTCCCAGACTTTCCACTTAAGACTATACGTCTAGACAATGCTGGTGAGTTCACGTCCCAGGCGTTTAATGAATACTGTATGTCCATGGGGGTGAAAGTAGAACACTCCGTGGCACATGTCCATACACAGAACGGCTTGGCCGAGTCCTTCATTAAACGTATCCAGCTGATAGCCCGTCCATTACTTATGAAGTCTAAACTTCCGGTATCAGCATGGGGACATGCAGTTTTACATGCTACTGAACTAATACGCATCAGGCCATCTAGTGAGCATAGATATTCGCCATCCCAATTACTTAAGGGTCATGAGCCAGACGTGTCCCACATCAAAACGTTTGGATGTGCCGTCTACGTTCCAATTGCTCCACCACAGAGAACTAAGATGGGACCGCAGAGGAGGATGGGAATATACGTAGGATATGAATCCCCAAGCATTATAAAGTATCTTGAGCCAACAACCGGTGATTTGTTTAAGGCCAGATACGAAGACTCACAGTTTGATGAGTCCACATATCCGTCCTTAGGGGGAGATAGCAGCCGGTTGATAACAAAAGAATTGGAATGGTTTAGACCATCGACATCTTGGCAAGATCCTCGGACTAAAGATTGTGATTTAGAAGTCCAAAAGATAATACATCTACAAGAGCTAGCTAATAGATTGCCAGATACATTTGCTGACCCAAATAGAGTGACAATATCACATATCCCGGCTTGTAATGCACCTGTAAGATTAGACGTCCAAGATGGACAGTGTCAAGTGGCTACAGAGTCTAAGCAACGTCTAAAACGTGGCAGACCAATTGGTTCCAAAGACAAACAGCCTCGGAAATCCAAGAAAGGTGCTGGAACCGAGAGCATCAAGGAAACCATCCATGACATAGATGGACCGGATGTACCGACCACACCCGATGATCCGGCCGTCCCTCCAAGTGAGGTCCGGGACGCTGGACTTCACGGGACACCAGAAGAACATGGATTTGCGCCTAATGGATGTAGTCACCGCATACCTATACGGACCACTGGACAATGAAATACATATGAGAGTTCCAGAAGGCATTGAGCTCAAAGATAAGAAAGGTTCTCGAGAACAACATTGCATTAAGCTAAACAAAGCTTTGTACGGTTTAAAACAGTCAGGTCGGATGTGGTATAACCGGCTATCCGAGTACCTAGCCAAAGAGGGTTATAAGAACGATCCAATAAGTCCATGTATATTCATAAAGAAATTTGACAGCAAGGGCTTTGTTATAATGTCTGTCTATGTGGACGACCTGAACATAATTGGAACCTCAGGAGAAATTTCTCAAACCGTCGAGTGTCTAAAGAAAGAATTCGAAATGAAAGACTTAGGGAAAACTAAGTTCTGTTTGGGATTACAGTTTGAGTATAAAGGAAATGGCATCCTTGTGCATCAGGAAACTTATACAGAGAAGATACTCAAGCAGTTCAATATGGACCAGGCACACCCCTTACCGTGTCCTATGGTCGTGAGGTCCTTAGACCTTGAGAAGGATCCATTCGGACCTAAGAAACCGGACGAGGAAGCACTCGGACCGGAC
>NC_027749.1:18499208-18542396 GCF_000695525.1 Brassica oleracea var. oleracea | reverse complement strand
GTGAGCTTACTATCTAGATTTGGTTCATGTCCGACTTTAAGGCATTGGAACGGAGTGAAACATCTGTTCAGATATCTGCAAGGGACAAAAGATCTCGGTTTGTTCTACACCAACCGGCCAGGAGAGAACATGGTCGGATATGCAGATACTGGGTACTTATCTGACCCACACCAGGCTAGATCTCAAACAGGATATGTGTTCACACATAGTGGAGCCGCAATATGCTGGCGTTCAACAAAGCAAACCTTAGTTGCTACATCGTCCAATCAATTGCTACATCGTCCAATCACACCGAGATCATAGCCATGTATGAGGCAAGCCGTGAACTTGTCTGGTTGAGGAACATGACCGACCATGTCTTAAGAGAGAGTGGTCTGGCCGTGGGACAAGAGAAGGAGGAGCCGATGACCATCTACGAGGACAATGCAGCGTGCATTGCTCAGCTCAAGGAAGGATACATCAAGGGAGACAGGACCAAGCACATCCTGCCCAAGTTCTTTTTCACCCACGACTTGCAGAAGGCAAAGGAGGTTCAAGTATCCAATTTTTCCCACCTTGGGTTTTTGGTTTTCCTAGAGAGGTTTTAACGAGGCAACATCGTGCATGATACGAGCCCATATGGTTCTAGCATCCAAGGGGGAGTGTTATGAACAAGTGTGGATTGCTAGGAACCAAGAGGCCTGTCCGTGGCCCATAAGGAGAAAGAGTCGGCCGCCTCCCATGTCTAGGAGTTTCCATTTATCTTTCATGTTTATCTTTAAGATGTTTTCCTTTTTACTCTAGGATTATGATTTGGATACTTTCCTTTTCTCTACCCCTTGTATCCCCTATATAAGGGAACACTTTGATACAGAAATAATATACAGAACACGATTTCATCTCTTGTTCACAACACATACCAACTTTTTCATCAATGGATTTTTTTTTTGGTTTTAGCTAACATTGACAATGAGCTTTTAAAAATTATTATAGATGGGCCAAAAATATTAAGTAGTTGGGTATTACATGAAACTCATCATATTTTATATTGTTGTTAATTTTTTTTGCAACAAGCATTGAACACATTTTAAAATAAAAAAACACTAACTATATCTGCTAACATATGAATAGCACAATTTCATTTACAAAATATAAAATGTTGAAACTCAAATTGTATCCAAATATAATTTAAAATGATACGCTCAAATTATATTTTTATTCAGACCCACATGCTTATTGAATTCAAAATTTTATCGGATTTCCGATATTTTTATTTGAACCAAACCAAAACCAAAATAACTAAATCTAAACTAAACTCGGATTCATAAATAACCAAACGGTTCCTATATATTTTTTGAAGCAAACACCAAAAACCACAACAATACATAATTAAACCGAAAACCAAAATATACAATCTTGAAGCAAACCAAAACTAGTTTTGAACGCCCATGCCTAAATATATTAGTGAACAAAAAATATGTTAATGCCTTAAACATATTAGTGTATTTTCTTTTTTCCTCTAGGCTTTTCCTTTTGTCCTTAAGGTATTTTGCCTTTTATCGGCAACATTCGTTTTCTGCGACGATTTCCTTTTCCTTGTTGAATTCATATTCTTTGCTGACTTTCCATTTAATAGCTTTCAGTATAAGTCATTTTCTCAGAGAACCTGGTCTTCCTATCCTAGTCACTAACGAGCTTCTCTGTGACAATTTGAGTGCAGTCATGCTTACTGCCAATCTTGCTTTCCATTCCAAAACCAAGCATTTTGAACTTAACCATCATTATGTAAGAGAGAGAGTCGCTCTTGGTACACTTGTGGTTAAACACATTCTGGGAATGCATCAGCTGGCTAATATATTCACCAAGTCTCTGCATGTTTCCTCATTCAGTCTAAGGAACAAACTTGGCGTGACTAAACCATTTACTCCAAATTTTAGGGGGACTGTTAAGACTGAAACACAAAACGGCAGTGCTTCATCAGTTGGGCTCGGACATAACAAGACATTGGACGGTCACGAATCACTGTAGCCCATCAAGAGAACGTGCCAAATTCAAAACGGAGCACAACAGTCTCCTCTACAAACAATAGACGACAAAGTTGGCAAAAGCAGAAAAGCTGTCACAAAAGAAATTGTTGGAAAGGTCACAAAGACTTGTACGAAAAGCATCATGCCTATCCACAATTGATTCAATATGTTAGCGACCATAGCAGCTTACTGAGATGAAGACAAGTGTCTTTAGATCCTTAGAGCAACCACAACGCTGTATTTATCGAATCCTTAAGCCCAAGTCCTTATGGGTTTCGATTTTAATAATAATAAATGGGCTCGGGTTGAGAAGGATTAATCCTTATGAAAGAGATTTTCGATATCCAATCCTTATCGACGTGGCAAACGAAGCCGGTATAATCTCGAGTTATTTTGGCGTCAAAAAATCATTCGGTCACGAAAAAAAAAGCTCTGATTCCTCGTAAGGCGATTCCGATCCTCGGCGTAGATCTGCTAAATCAGTGGCTTCCTCTCTTGATTCGTGGGTTTATTCGATTAGGGTTTCTTCTTGGAGAGCTTGCATGTCGATTTCGATGTGATTTTGACTTGGGTTTCGGGGTTTTCGAAACGGTTTGGGGATTTTTCGATTTGGGGTTTTCAATCGAATAGGGTTTCAAACCGATTCCGATTTTAATGGTTTCAGAGATTGATTTCGTTCTCATTTGTGTTTTCTATTTCATATATGGATTTTGAATCGATTAGGGTTTCTAGTTGGGTCGCGACTTTGGGTTCGATTTTGGTGTATTCGAAACGATTTGGGGATGTTTTTGATAAACGGTTTTCAATCGATTATGGGTTTCAAACCGAAAAAATAGTAAAATATATTTAAGGACTCCAATGGTGAGAACACCATTGGAAATGCTTAGAATCCTTAACTCTTAAAAAAATAAAAATAGTAAAATATACTTAAGGACTCCAATGGTGTTCCCACCATTGGAGATGCTATTATATTGGCATAACAATCAGTTTGTAATGCATGAAACTCAAGAAGATCAATAATAAAAATATTCAGTTTTCACTCTCTTTAGCATTTCTCTCAGAATGTATCCTGATTATAATATTACAATTTTTCAACAATTTTTTTTTGTTTCTTGCCAGAATGTAATTATTTCTTACACTCATTCAAGACTGGTTCGGTGTGGGATAAATTTTTACATAAAACAGTATAAGTTCGCTCATTCATTATGATTGGTGTTAAAATTTTATATCTTTCTCTAATCCATATCGATATACCTTAGGAATGAAGTTGAAGGTGCAGTAGGTGTAGACTTATAATCATGAAGACCATTTGCAACCACCGGCCCATACACAGAACAACCATTTGCAATGACCAAAAAGGCCACAGATATTTGGTGGTCCGGCGATAATTAGCTACAAATATGTAAAGTCCAGTTCGTGGATATTTGCTATAAGTGCTCATTAATGAACGTTCCTCATTAATTAGGTGTAGTTGTAGCCAAAATACAAGAAAAACTTGATATGTTCGTCTAGGCTAATAGTATTTTTCAGCCAACAGAGAATATAGGCTAGATCGTGGCCGTGGCCTCGGAGTGGTCAGGCAAACCATTAACCATGGCTAATCGTAGGGCAATATTAACAGTGGCTGCTAGTCAAAACCAGAATGTACTAATAATCTTCAACAAGATGATGCTAATTAACCTGCAAAGTGCATCCAAAACCAAAAAGATACGAGGAATCTGTGTGTTTATTGTTGTATCCTTGTAAAATTGGCCTGCACTAGAAAGTCAAAGGAGCAGAGATATTGCTCAGAGCCTCAGAGAAAGTGCCCTCCCATGTTCCTTCCTCTTTCTTCTTATATCCAACTGTCCAGGCAATCAATCAGTATTCACAAGACTATAATAGAATATTGAAATTTAAAATCAAAAATTTTATCCTATGTGTGCTTTTGTGAGATCAATAAGGCACAATAAATATCAAAAACTATCACGATCAAGCAGATTTAATCAAGAGACGACACTTACTTAAAGCACAGCTTCACAACGTGAAGGTCTCAACTTGACATTTTTGCACCCATCAAAAATCAAAATCAACACACATGGAAGCACGAACATTCTCCGTATATATACATAACAGACAAACAAACGTGTATTCACATTCACATACTCTTGCCTTAAACACAAAACCCTAAACAAATGGGAAACTCTTTGAGATGCATCTCGCAAGACCAAGAACAGAACCAGAAGAAACCCACCGTCGTCAACGGAGGAGGAGAGAGTAGCAACTCCGAGAAACACGTGCGCAGGCTGTCGCTGATACCATCTTTCCGTCGCCGGACATTACTACCGTCTCTCTCCTGCGCCGGATCATCAACGTCTGGATCGTCCACGTCGAAGAAAGGAGGTGTCAAGACGAAGAAGAAGATCAGAGAAAGACACCACCAAGAGCATCATCACCATGATAACGAGAAAGACTCTCGTATCCAAGAACAAACCTTAGCTGCTACAAATGTGCTCTTTAGCCAGACGCCTCGTAACAGCAACTCTGCTCCTCCTTTTAGACGGTCCACATCCGTCGTCTATCCATCCTCTCAGCCACCTCCCTCCGCCGTGGCCGCCGTCACAGGTTCTGTTTCTGGCGTCCTGACTCCTAAGAAGTCTACTTGTGGATTCGTGAGGAGCTCCAGCAATAGGCAGAGATCAAGCACTGATCCTGTTCTCAAACCCAACCAGCTTCTAGACAAGGCAAGTACATTATTATTTAATTAATTATCTTATTCAAAACTTTTACTTCGATCAAATAAGTGATGTTTAATTTTTTGGAACATTCGTTAAAAAGTATTAATTTTATTCAATTATGTTATTTTGCATTAAAACAGTAATTGCTATATTTAATTAATTTCAACCAATACAAAATACAAATGGTATTTGTGTAGAAGCTCGAAAACATCGTAACTAAAATAATTTTTTGAAACATTATTTAAAGTAAAACGAAGAGAATATATGAATTTTATTGATAACCACATTATATATATATACTTTTTTATAGAAGTCAACACATATATTGAGTGCTATTATATGTTACTGACCATATTATATGAAAAATGGATGGAAACAGGAGCTGAAGGTGGAAGGTGCGGATACGAAGCGGTTCGTGCTGGTTCATGGAGGAGGGTTTGGGGCATGGTGTTGGTACAAAACCATAACACTCTTAGAGAAACATGGCTTTCAAGTGGACGCCGTTGACTTGACCGGTTCTGGTGTTAGTTCCTTCGATACCAACAACATCACCAGCCTGGCTCAGTATGTCAAACCCCTCCTCCACTTCTTCGACACCTTGAAACCCACAGAAAAGGTCGTAGGCTCTTAGCTCTCTTCAAATATCATTTTCATATTATTTTTTCTTTTCTAAATAACATATATAAATGTTATAAATTGATGGGTGCAGGTGATTTTAGTGGGACATGATTTTGGAGGAGCATGTATGTCGTATGCCATGGAGATGTTCCCTTCTAAGATCTCTAAGGCTGTTTTCATCTCTGCTGCTATGTTGGCTAATGGCCAAAGCACCCTTGATCTCTTCAATCAACAGGTTTTTCTTTCATAACCATCAAATCTCTAAATTAATTGATTTTTTTGCTTTTAGAATTTGCTGAACAACCACATACTGTTCCATAATTGGTAATTACACTCTTTTGTTTCTCCTAATTAGAACCATTTTGATCCTTCGTATCTGTTTTTCCAGCCTGAGTCAAGTCATGATCTGATGGAACAAGTCCATCTATTCTTGTACGCCAACGGCAAAAAGAGCTCACCAACAGCCGTTGATTTCGACAGATCTTTGCTTAGGGATTTTTTCTTTAATCAGAGCCCTCCAAAGGTACACATAAGCTAACACCCAAACCGGTATGATTCGGTTTGACTAAACCTGACCTGTTTTGGTAACAGGATGTTGCATTGGCGTCGGTGTCCATGAGACCGATCCCGTTCGCACCAGTAATCGAGAAGCTACACGTGTCTGAGAAGAATTACGGTTCAATCCGACGGTTCTACATCAAAACCATGGAAGATGATTACGCTGTACCGGTTTGTTTCCAAGACGCGATGATCAAATCAAACCCTCCAGAACAAGTATTCCAGCTCAAAGGATCCGATCACGCACCATTTTTCTCTCGTCCTCAGTCCTTGAACCGAATACTCGTCGAGATTTCTCAAATTCCTTCCAAAAAATCTTCCTAAACATGTAACCGGTTATGTCAAAACCAAACCGTACCGGACATAGGATCCCGTAAACGTAAAGCTAGAGATTGCCGGATTTGATTTCTTGGAGTTTGCTGCAGAGATATGAACATCCCATATGCTATCCTTTTTCATTATTTGTAACTTTTCTATCAAACAGTAAGAGTTAATATATAATTTTGATTAATTAATGCAAAATATCAGAAAAGTGAAAGTAATTAGTGGAGTACGATATTTAAAGAACAAAACGACACGGATTTAGACAGTGATTGTTCTGTAAAATTGACGTGCCAGCTAACCGTTACTTTAAAAAAAAAAATTGTTATTTTTCTTTGCTAAATTCGTTCTCGTCTTTTAAATACATGGAGAGATCTTGCTAATAGATTCTTGAAGTAAAAGTGAGGGATAGAAATATCTCACGTTCTCGTTTCAAAAGAGATCTTTATATCAGCTTTTGTGTTGTGTGCCTATATAAATCACATCACAAGTCACATGCATCTTGCTTTCTCTCACTAACTATTCTTCTTCTCTCCGATCATCACCTTGCCGATTCATATCAATCCTTGGATCTGTTCTTATCAGATTCGTCGCAGGTAAATGTTTTCAGATTAGCTCCTTACAAGAGGTCGTGTTGTTTTACATGTTTGATTGGTATGTCTTTCTTTCTATGTTGTTGCGATGGACTACGCAGATTTGATATAAACCATATCTAGGTTATCGAGTAGTACTTGATTTTGTTTGGCTTTGATCGAATATTCAGAAGTTTTTACCAATCAGAGTTTTTATGTTCGTAAGATGTGAATGTTATCATTGGATAGTTTGGATCTTGTAAATAATTTTTTACCCTCAAATACAACTGGTTAAATAATTATAATTATTAAGAAAATAAATAAGTTTCAATCATTTTTTATTTAATTTGTGTGAAAAATGTGGAAATGACACTTTTTCATGAAACCAGGGAATAGTAATATGAAGTTTGAGTAAGGCTGTTTGATATCTTTTACCTGACAATGTTATGTATAGAATATGATGTGCTCTTCTCATATGTTCCAAATCACAAAGCTATATAATATCTTTCAGAGAAGCAAGATTGAGAGGGAGAGAATGGGGCGTGGAGTTAGTGCAGGTGGAGGGCAGAGTTCTTTGGGATATCTTTTTGGGAGCGGAGAGGCGCCAAAGCCAGCCGTTAACAGCGCCTCAGCTGAAACTCAGCCCCCTCCTCCATCTACTACACGACCTAAAACCGTTGCTCCAAAACCTGTTGACATTACCAAACAAGGCCCAGCTGGTCTTAATAGCAACTCTGCAAACAATTACATGCGCGCTGATGGACAGAACTCTGGCAACTTCCTCACGGTATGTTTCCTTCTCTCTTTCTTTTTTTTTTTTAAAATGGTGTAAGAACAGACGCTGGGCTACCACCTCAATAAATCAGGTTGTGGGCTGATGATTGTATAGCAAAAACATCCTTGTCTTTTCGTGTCTTAGATTAGATGCCTGAAGATGAGGAAACCATTATATAATGAGGCCCTGCGTTAACTTAGTAATCTTCAAAAACTCGTGGTATATAGTTGCTAAAGCTTGTCTTTTGCTTGATATGCAGGACCGGCCTTCTACCAAGGTTCACTCAGCTCCAGGAGGTGGCTCGTCTCTGAATTACCTCTTTGGTGGTGGCAGCAGCAACTAGCAAATGAGTACAACTGTGTCACTCTCTATCTTCTTATCACCAAGTCCTCCACTCATTCTTGTTCCCTGGGAAAAGCTGTTTTTATGATGTCTAAATATTCGTATATGTATGTGTTTCATATGTTGTATTTCGTATTTCAAAAATAACACTGGTGATGATATATATACCACATTTCTAGGTTTCCATGATTCCGAGGTGTATCTAAATTTTGTTTTACTGCAGAAATATTGTGAGGATACATATGCATACGCTTGCGGTTTTGAACCAGACCAAACATGCCAAACCGAACTGATATTACGGTTTCGGTTTGACAGAACCGATCGACACATTTCAATCAAAACTAATAAGTCAGTTTGGCAATCGATTAGAAATCTTTTATACCAATATTTCGAACTGGCAGAAACAACTAAAAACAATTATTTGAATATAACTGAATTTAATCAAAATTAACCGAAACCATCCCATATTTTCGGATTAATTAGATATTATTTTTGAGTTCCCGAATTAACCAAAAAACTGAAATACCCCGGTTCAACCGATTTACCGAGAACTGGCTTACATATAATTATAACCAGAGCTGTATGTAAATGGAAGTTAGACCATCTTTAACCCAGGTTATAAGTGGTTTTCTTAACTTTGGGATCCCACAAAAACAACAAAAATCGATAACAGAAGTTATGAATTAAAGATCGGTAATGGCCTGTTTTCTGCACCGTTTGCGGCCCCACCAACAAGTGACGGTCCGCAATTGGATTGAATTATAATTTTTTTTTTTTTATAGAAAAAAAGTCAAAAACTAAGAAACTTTAAAACGCATTTAGCGTTAAAAGATGCTCTTAAGTAACAAACAAATAATATTCCAGCGTGGAATATTTGTTTTATTGTAAATCGCATTTTCCCCCAATAATTTCATCACGAGCACGCTCTCTTTACTCTGTCTCCGGCGACAACGGTAGAGCCACCATCATGGATCAGAACTCGCCGAGATCTCGTCGGACCCGGCAAACCGATCCCAAACCCGATATTTACTCCACCTTCGTAGTCCACTCCGACTCCGATTCCGATCAAGACAACAAACGCAACGCCAAGCCCGAGGACGACGACGACGAAAACGTCGATTTATACGCTACAACGGTCTACAAGGGCGACAGTGACGGCGGCGGAGATGAAGACGACGACGACGACTCTTTCCTCCCCCCTCTTCTCAAGCGTCTTCCCAAGGATTTCGGAGGCGGCGCGTCGCTCGACTACGACGACGATGACAATGGAGATTTCGGCACGATGATTGTGAAGAAGGATCGGGATAGTCACAGCTCGTCCAAGCCGCGAGTGGCAGCCAGTCCTCCCAGGAGGATAGCCGATGAGGAATCTTCCGAGGAGGAAGAGTTTGGTACCTTCGTTGTGAAACCTTCGTCGAAAAAGGGGAAGGAGAAAGAGAAAGAGAAGGAGATGGATTTGTCAACTATGGGAAGAGCGGTGGCGAGTATGCAGGAATCGAGCTTCGGTGGTAAGAAGAACCGTAAGTCTCGGCCTTCCTCTCCGTCCTCCCATCGGAGAATGCAGCAGCAGAACAGTAAGATGTCGACGACGTCTCTTCCGGATAGCATTACTAGAGAAGATCCAACCACCAAATACGAGTTCCTCAATGAACTTGGTAACGTTACTAGTCTCAAAGGTTCAGAAGTTAGTTTTTTTGTTTACTGTATCGAATTTGGTATTGGCAGGGAAAGGATCATATGGATCTGTCTACAAGGCAAGGGATTTGAAAACGTCTGAGATTGTTGCTGTTAAAGTCATTTCACTTACTGAAGGGGTACGAATAGCTTTGTCATTGGCCTAAGTTAGATAAGTTAGAATGCCACAGCTGCGAATCCACTCAATGTGATTCAACTTCTTGTTTTAACAGGAGGAGGGCTATGAAGAGATTCGTGGGGAAATTGAGATGCTGCAGCAGTGTAATCATCCAAATGTTGTCCGCTACCTTGGGAGTTACCAAGGAGAAGATTATCTTTGGGTGAGCATATGGGCCATAGCTTGGTTATCTTGTTAGATACAGCAGCTCTTACTGTTTTGGAATCAGTTTGTTTCCGTTTTGAAAATACAGTCTCTCTAGTTACTAATTTTTGTCTTCTGGCAGATAGTGATGGAGTATTGTGGAGGTGGAAGCGTTGTTGATGTGATGAATGTTACTGAGGAGGCATTGGAGGAGTATCAGATTGCATATATTTGTCGAGAGGCTTTGAAGGTGTCACTTTTTTTCACTTTATGGAATGGCTAAGCATGAAGAAGAAAGCTGATTATCGTTTCCTGTGTTTGGTGCACATCTGTTTCAACTTGTCACATGCCTTAATACTTCTATCTGTATTTACGTCTTATATGTAGGGCCTTGCATACCTGCATTCAATATTCAAAGTCCATAGAGATATTAAGGGTGGAAATATCTTGTTGACCGAACAAGGAGAGGTCAAACTCGGTAAGTTAGCTTGGAGAATTATATATCTACTACCTCTTTGAAGAGTGGCATTAACATATGTTGTTTCTATTACACATGTGGCTTTCATGCTTTCAAGCTTCAAATCTTGCGTTGCCTTATCAGTTGCTAATTAGAAGTTTTTTATGGCTTTGCTGTTGCATGCCGATTCTAAAGTTTGCTACTTTGATCTTTGCAGGTGACTTTGGAGTTGCGGCTCAACTTACGCGGACTATGTCGAAGCGAAACACGGTAAAGACCTAACGAGTAAAGTTTGCTTTGGTTTATTCATCAAGATGCCTTTGATCGATTGGGAAATTACCCTAAGAGATTTTTGTGCCTGATGGTGGGATTCTTTAATCTTTCTCTTGCTTAAAGTTCATCGGGACTCCGCATTGGATGGCTCCGGAGGTTATTCAGGAAAACCGTTATGATGGGAAGGTATGTGTTCTATTTGACAATAATTTGGTCTGGTAACTCAAAGTTTTCGATCAATGTACAAAACTTCGGATTATAGAACTGATGTAATGGTATACTCCTGAATCCTGAAATTTAGGCTTCAGTACTACTAAATGTAGTATTATATCTCTTGAAGAAAGTAATTAATGTTTTACTAAAAATGGTTGTGCGAACCAGTTCTACCGGATCTTGTTTTTAGAGGAAATTTTGCGTCTGATATATAGGCATTTAGAAACTATAGCTAGCTGCACAATTATCCGAGAGAGTAGAATCAAGGATTTTCTGTTTTACTCCTAGATGACATTTGGACTCTTTATTACAGGTTGATGTATGGGCTCTTGGTGTTTCAGCAATTGAGATGGCAGAGGTAATTTGAAATTACCTCTCTTAGGACTACAGTTGTGTTGTAGTTGGCAGTTTAGCTGTACTGAGTCACTCACCTGAAATGTTATGAAAAAAATGAAGAAAATTCTTGTACATTTCGATTAACACTCTTGACCCCTCGTCCCATCATTCGCGTCTTCCATATTTCATTCTTAATCATCCTATGGTTGCCTATTGACATTTACTCTTGCTGTTTACAGGGGCTTCCTCCAAGATCAGCAGTTCATCCGATGAGGGTTGTTATATTAAGTCATCTTGCTTTTATTATTATGTTTCCAAGTGAACAGATACTTTGCTGATTATAGGATGAGAAAATTGATCTACAGCCAGGCTTTTCTTCTGTTGCTTTCTTTCTCTTTTCGGAAAATTGGAATGAAGTGAATCTGGTCTTGAAGCCAAACCTATAACAATGAATTGCACATCGGTTCAATTTGGCTTCGTTTCAAGGGTCTCTATAAATATGTTTGGCTTCAGACCGTTCATTAACTCTTGTTTTAAGCGATTTGGGTTGGTCTGTTTTGAAACTAGTACCAAGGAGCTGGGTTTGTGAAGTTTTTCACTATGAGTTGAAATGGAATCTGTATAGACCTTTTAAGAACTTTTCCATAAACATGTGAGTTGTTAGTCTAGGAAATGGAGGTCTTGAAATGCTCTTTAAAGGCCTTTAAAGTTAGGTAAAAGAGGGGAATATTCGCTTGTTTGCTTACTTGGTGGCCTACTAAGTTGTTCTTCTGTGAACCCTTTAATCACATCGTGCTATTGTCGTTATTTAATATCTCATTTTAGACATCCATTTTTGCTAGGTTTTGTTCATGATATCGATCGAGCCAGCTCCAATGCTTGAAGATAAAGAAAAATGGTATGTCTTGAACCTCTTGGGAATTGTCACATTGGTTGTCGTTAAGGCTCATACAAGTGCATTCAGTACCTTATAAGGCTGACAGCGTTCATTTATAACCTAGAAGAGCTCTGAAGCTTAGTAGAGGTCTTTGCAATATCTCATGCCGCACTCAACTGTTGGTTGCTACCCTCTGCAGGTCCCTGGTCTTTCATGATTTTGTTGCGAAGTGCCTCACAAAGGAACCACGTCTTCGCCCAACTGCAGATGAGATGCTTAAGGTAAGCTATGCTAATCTTTTGCGTTACGTTAAAGATCAGTGGTATGCGTATCTCTATTCTCTCCTTTTCTTTCTTTCCAGCTAAATTTGACTTGTTCTTGTCAATATCAGGATATTTTCAGCTTTAGTTGTCAAAATTACCATCACTTTCATAGCTAATATGCCATTTAATGTTTGAGATCTATGTGTTGTTCTGATGCCGTTCACTCTTTGGTTTTAAATTCAGCACAAATTTATTCAGAGATGTAAAACTGGGGCTTCTGCAATGTCGGCAAAGATTGAGAAGTCTAGACAAATCAGAGCTTCAATGGCTCTGCAAGCGCAAAAAGTTGCAGCTTCTTCAGAGGACACTGTATGTATTGGGTTTTTCTCAAAGAGTCATCTCTGTCTTAGTCAACCCGCTCTTCTTTCCTAATATCTTTGCAAGCTATAGTTGTCTAAGTTATACTATAATCTTTGTAACAGTCAACACTGGGTCTAAAATCAAGTGAAGAGATGAAAATTACTGTTCCATATACCGAAGCACTTCCAGCATGCTCCCTGAATCCGCAGCATATATCCAGCAACACCGCCTTGAGTGGAGAAGGCAAGTATTACATGCATGACTATCTAAGGCCATATTGCAAACTGTAACCTTAGTAATCCAACTGAATGGTGTGTTGCTGTTGTTGACTAATGATTATGGTTCTCGAAACTGTTCTACAAACCTTAGCATGTTATGTAGTAATCTACAAGTTGGCAATTTGCATTTCCTAACCATCATGAAAATTGTTGAGTACATTTTTTTGGCGATGTATAGTAAACTCTGAGAGGTTGATGCTTTGATGACTCTTCATCAGCCTTGTTTGCACACAGCTTGGATATGCTATTGTTAATTTTTTTCCATCATAATTTTGCAAAACGTATCTACTTTATGTTTTCACTGGTTCATGTACTCAGGTGGTGATTTTGGAACTATGATCTTTCACGGTGAGGATGAGGCAGACGAGATCCACTCAGGGTCTCAACTTGCCAAAGAGAAAGAATCTTCTTCTTCTGTCGGGTTCTCCGGAGAAGAAGTAACTAGGATCCATGAAAGAAAGAACCTTCCTACTACTGACGTTGCAGTTGAAACCTCAACTTCACAAAGCGTTCGGGGAACTTTATCATCCATTGAGCATAAAAAGAGGCTGAGTAACATATCTGGAACACAGACAGAAGGTGGCAGTGATGCAAGTGGTAGTACCTTGAAGAATGAAACTGTTGGCAAGAAAGCATTTGCTTTACAAGATAAGGTGAGTTAGCTTTGTACGGTAAAAAGCTCTTTCCTTGGCTGAAAATGTGGTCATGACTTGGATGATTGGCACATGGCAGTTATGGTCAATATACGCAGCTGGAAACACAGTACCGATACCATTCTTGAGAGCAACGGATATATCGCCAATAGCACTGTTGTCAGAGAACATGATCGGAGGCATGCAACAGGACGGGAATGGAAGTGTAGCCGTTGAAGCACTTCAGGAGCTCTTTACTTCTGATCCCCAATCCAAAAAGGGACGAAGAGGACAAAACGAGGTCCAACTTACACCTCTTGAACACTATATGACGTGAATCATAATAATGTTTATATAATGAAGAACATGTGTGGTTATTGAAATGGATTTGGATACAGATGCCGCTGCCTCCAAGTGTATACCAGAGACTGACGTCAAGCCCTCCTCTGATGAATCTTGCACAAGTTTTAGCCTACCACAGAGCGTACGTATAGCTAAGCTCATATTACTTTCTTAATTTCTTTTGTTTCACCTACCCATTGAATACGCAGGTGTTACGAGGAGATGCCGCTGCAGGAGATGCAAGCAACGCAGGAGCAGCAAACCATTCAGAATCTGTGCGATACTCTTCGCACTATTCTTCGCCTCTAATGTTGTTTCTGTTCATATTTTAGTCGTATACTGTTGGTGTTATTTAGGTTGTTTAAAAAAGTATACAAATTTGCTAATTTGAGAGTGACTTTTCAAGAATTGATAATATATTGATAAAATTAAATGTTCGTTTTCATTTAAATATGTAAAAATAAATCGTTTTGTTAATCATTCTCATTGGTAATTTGCTAGAAATGTACTTTCTTGTGTAATAACAAAAAGAAACCCTAAACCCTTTGAACAAAAGATGAGACTTTTTATTGTGATCTTTTGTGGTGACAATTGTATCGAAGGAGACATGACGAGATACCAAAGTCTGATAGCAGCTGCTTTGTTGCGAGCTTCTCGCCGTTTAACCTCACCGGCCGTTTCCTCCGTTAGGAGAACCTTCTCTTCTTCCTCCTTACTTCCAAGGACAACGACAACCCTCACCACTCTTCCTCGCTCTTCTCCCTTGGCAAAGTTTTATTTTTCATCCTCCTCCTCCTCTTCTCCTCCTTCTGTTCCACCGCCGAAAGCGTCCCTTAAAAATGGCCACGAAGAAGACACTTTTGAATGTAAGAAGAAAGATCAAACCTTCTCTTCTTATTTGATTGCGTCTTCCCTTTCTGGGTTTTAGGGTTTATCGTTATCCAGTGCTCATAGGTTTTGCCTTCCTCGTGTCTTCAAGGTGTTTGTTAAAATGTTTCCTGCCCAAAGTTATGTTCTTTTGTTTGGCCGAACGAGTGCTTCGCCTTTGACTATGTGAAACCATTCTATTTCAATGCTTTCGCAGTCACAGAAATGTTTGAAATCTCATATAACACTGCTTGTATGCTTTAAATCACAAATCTTTCCACTGTTTCTTGATGCGTTACAATGGAGTTTGCAAATTTTCGTCATTGATCCTCTATGTTTCCTTGTCTTGTCCTCCTTACAAGCTATGTCATAAGCTTTACCACATCCTTTGGCAGATAAAACAACTGAGGATGTAGAGGTCATAGATGATTGGGAAGAAGAAGAATATGAAGTTGAAGCTAAGGTAATTTCTCTTTCCCATTCTTCTTCTTCTTAGAGATTACGTTCTAGTTAATTTTTGTTCTATTTTACAGCTTGGCGATGGAGGAGATGGTGGTGGGGTTGTTCTTCGAGGTGTGCCATGGGGTGAAAGAGTTCTCTCTATTGCTTCCCAAGTTTTGAAGGAGTCTGAGAAAGATCTGCAACTGTTTGCTTTCAGAACTTCTCCTCGTGGATATGTATACATCAGACTCGACAAACCCTCTCATGAGTAATTATCCTTCCCTTTCCTATATATAGCCATCACGAAAGCAATACGTTTCAGAAACTAAGTAAAGCTTTATCTGTTCTTCTTCCTTGTGTAAAAGATATGGATGTCCTAGCATGGACGAGCTTGAGGAATTTAGTCGAGAATATAAGAAGAGATTAGATGATGCAGGGGATGCACAAGTAGTCCCAGAGGATCTGGCCCTCGAGGTATAATAATAATAATAGTCTTTCCCCATGCTCTGGTCATTTTGTTCAAAGATTTGATCATGTATTGGTGTTTACTGTGAAGGTATCATCTCCAGGAGCAGAGAGACTGCTGAAAGTTCCAGAGGACTTGCACCGATTCAAGGAGATGCCTATGACAGTAAGCTACGAGGAGGAAGCAAACTCGAGGAAAACAGTGAAGAGCACAGTGTTGCTCTTGGAGTCTGTAGATGCAGAATCAGAGATATGTATTTGGAAACTAGCAGATGTGAGGGAGAACAGAGATCCTGAAAGCAAAGGCAGACCGTTGAGCCGGAAACAAAAGGACCTGAGATTCAAACTGCCTTTCTCAGTTCACATGATGATAACTCTCTACTTGGATTAGATGCTGAGAGTTGCTAGAAAGGCAAGTTTTTTTGCCACTTAGGGGTTCACATTGCTTCTATTTCAAGAAAAAAACGATGTTTATTCTAATGTTTCTTATATGGTCATGCACGTTAGAGGAGATCCATGTATTATGGCAAACCAAAGATAAATTGCAGCACAATGAATAATGATGTATGCAATGATGTTGCTTCAGAGCTTTTTATTTGACAGAAAAGATGCAAAAATCTCTTGGAATCCAGCTAGGAGGATTACGACCCAGAAATTGGGGTTTAAAGAGAATATATATCATAGTTTAGATATATTCATGGGTTTGTTATAAAATCCAGGAAGGAATGGCTAAGAAGAGCATAGCATTATTTCATGCACCTATATAGGACCTTCAAGGAAGAGATTCTTGGCAGATATTTGTGGTCAGGGTTGCTTGTGTTATTAAATGGATATTAGGAGGTGATATTAGCAATTCAATCTGTTTTCCGTTATGGGTTTCTTCCAAAAGGGGTAAATTCTACAATGTAAATTCTACAATCCTTGCGTTAATCCCTAAAAAGGAAGACTCTATGGAGATGAAAGATTATAGACCAATTGCCTGCTGCAATGTGCTGTACAAAGTTGTCTCCAAGATATTAGCGAATCGACTGAAGGTGATTCTTCCGAGTATTATTTCTGAAAACCAATCTGCTTTCATCAAAGGTAGGTTGTTAATGGAGAATGTCTTGTTGGCTTCTGAGTTAGTGAAAGACTATCATAAGGATTCAGTTACACCTAAAGGAGTAATGAAGATTGACATTTCAAAGGCGTTTGATTCTGTACAATGGGAGTTTGTCTTGAAGAGTTTGGAGGCGTTAGGTATCCCAGAGAAGTTCATAAAATGGATCAGACTGTGCGTTACTACACCCTTTTTCTCTGTGCAAGTGAACGGGGAACTCGCGGGATACTTCCAAAGCTCCAGAGGGCTGCGTCAGGGTTGCTCTCTGTCCCCCTATCTTTTTGTATTGTGCATGAACGTTTTATCGCACAAGATTGACAAAGCAGTGGCTGAAAAGAGGTTCAAATTTCATCCTCGTTGTAAGTCTCTCTTGCTCACTCACCTTTGCTTTGCGGATGATTTGATGGTTTTTGTGGAGGGGTCTAAGGAATCTGTTCAAGGAGCTCTTTCTGTCTTTGAGAAGTTTGCTAAGTGGTCTGGTTTAAGCATCAGTATAGAAAAATGTACTCTGTATTTAGCTGGTGCCTCGGAGGTAGAGATGTCAAATGGGCGGGCTATAAATGGGTGGCCCGTGTCCAAATCGATATGGTCCAAAATGGACAGACCCAGATTAAACCATAATTAAAATTTGTCCAGATGGGTGAACCCAATTATATTCATGGACAATATTGGGCTTAACCACTTGGACAATGGGCGGCCCAATAAACTTAAATGTCTAGGGTTTGAAAAATTGGGAGAAAACACAAATCACCTTTTTTTTTCTTCCCGTCTCACTCTTGTGTTTTTTCTTCGTGTTTGATTCTTCCTCTTCGAATCATCGTCTTCGATTTTTCCTCTTCGAGTCCTCGTCTTCGATTCTTCCTCTTCGTGTTCGATTCTTCTTCCTCGTCTTCGTTCTTCTTCAATTTTTTTTCGATTCTTCACCAACTTCTGATTTCATCATCTCTTAAGATTTGATTTTTCGTGATTTGTGTTATGGGTTTTCACTATTAGCTACTGATTCGTATCATCTACTAATATTGTGTTATGGTTTATGTGTTAAATAGATCGGTGATTTGTGTTCATAACGAAGTTGGTGGCGAGTCTGGCGACTGTTTCTGTTTCCGCAAGTCAGACGAAATTACGAATTTTTTAAACTTATCTTGAATTTTTTATAACTTTGAAACATGAAGTTTAAAACTTAAAGTTTAAGTATGTGACATCTTTAAAATTGAAAACTTAATAATCTTTAAATTTTTAAAACTGAAATTATGTTGTTTACATTAAATGGGCGTATGGGCCGTCCATGGATAGCCCAACAAATCATGGTCTTATTTGGTTATGGTCTCATTTGGACATGGTTCTATTTGGGCTTCGACCAAAAATGTCCACCAAAAAAATGAAACCCATTCGGACACACCCAAACCCGCCCAACCCGCCCATTTGACATCTCTACTCGGAGGTTGAAGAGAGAAGAATCTTGGCAAATTTTTCATCTGCAAAAGGGAACCTCCCGGTTCGCTACTTGGGATTACCATTGATGACCAAAGCCATGAGGAAGCAAGATTTCTTGCCTCTGGTGGAGAAGATCAGATGCAGGATTAGCTCTTGGACAAGTAGATTTCTCTCGTATGCTGGACGATTACAATTAATCAAGTCTGTTATCATGAGTATTGTCAATTTCTGGGCCAGTGTCTACCGTCTCCCAAGTAAGTGTATTCGTGAAATAGAACAACTGTGTGGGGCGTTTCTCTGGACTGGTCCAGAGTTGAAAAGTTCAGGCGCTAAGGTTGCGTGGAAAGAAGTTTGTCGAGTAAAGAACGAAGGTGGTCTGGGAATTAGGAATCTCAAGGAGGTTAATGCAGTCAATGTGTTGAAACTTATTTGGAGAACGTTATCGGGAGTTTCGTTATGGGGGAAATGGGTAACTAGCAACCTGCTGAAGCAAAAGAGTTTCTGGGAAATAAATGAGAAAACTCAGATTGGTTCTTGGATGTGGAAGAAGATGTTAAAGATGAGAGAGGTAGCAAGGAGTTTTCATAAAAAAGACTTGGGTAATGGGAGACAAACCTCATTTTGGTTTGACAATTGGCTAGATCGAGGAGTTCTTGTTAATGTTCTGGGTGAGCATGGCATGGTGGATATGGGTATTAATAGAAGCACTACGGTGGAGGAAGCATTACAGAGTGTAAGGAGAAGAAGAAGACACAGAGCCTCTCTACTAAATGATATTGAAGCTGATCTAATCTTGGTAAAGGAGAAGCTGAGAAGTGAAGTTTCTGATACAAATATTTGGAGAAGGAAGTCGGGGTTCAAACCAAAGTTCTCTACTTATGAAACTTGGTCGTTATTACGCTCTCCTGGGGTGGTTTGTGACTGGTCAAGTGGAATCTGGTTCACAAATGCAACTCCTAAATTTGCTTTTGTGACTTGGCTAGCAGTAAGGGACAAATTGTCTACTATGGACAGAATTGTTAAGTGGGACCCGGGGGCTGTGGAGATGTGTGTGCTCTGTAAGAATGCATCAGAGACTAGAAGCCATTTATTTTTTGAATGCTCATACTCGGCTCAGATTTGGGAGTATCTCATGAAAGGTGTGCTTTGTAATGATTATACGAGTGCTTGGTCTGAGTTATTGATACTCATTAATGATGAGAGAATGGAGAACAAGAAGAAGTTTTGTCTCAGATATGCTCTTCAAGCAACGGTGCATGCTCTGTGGCGAGAGAGAAATAGGATCAAGCATGAGGAAAATCCAATGCCTATTGAGATACTGATGAAGTTGCTGGAAAAAGGTATGAGGAACAAACTGAGTCTGTTAAGAACTAAAGGAGTGAAGGGTTGGGAAGAAGGTTTACAATTTTGGTTTAGTACTAGAATGTAATATATTGAAGTCTAAAAATTAGATTTATGAATTCTGAGAATAGAGGTTACACTTGATGTAAGAAGAGTTTTTTTGATGAATAAATTTAACATTCATTCAAAAAAAAATAAAAAAAATTATTAGATTTTATAATGTTAGAGATAACGTAGATGTAACAAAACTATGAGGAAGAAATTTGATGGGATATTCTGGCAGGAAGAAGCTGCTCCTTTCTTTCAGTCAGTAATACTATCAAAATAATGCACCTCTATGAACCAATGCTACCACAAACTAGCTAAGCCCATGAAGAAGAAACTTGGGGAACATTATCCTTACTTTTTCAAGCTTGCAAATGGAATGGTCGCTTGGACTGAAGCTTGGGGACGAGCTCAACACCAAAAGGAAACTAAACTAAAGCACCATACATGGAAGGGAGATGAAGTAAAAAAAAGAAATTGTTAATAAATGAGGTCGATGGTGTGGTCATGGGTAATCAATCATCTATAGTTCTTGTAGTTGATAGTGCATATATGATCTTGTTATACATAGCTAAATGTTGGACCACATTTTGTAAGTCAAATGAGCTGAGTAAAACGTTAGATTTTATATGGAGGATAACCACCTCATTTTATAAGTACATAAGTCGAGTAAAATGTTGAAATTGTCTTTGGACAAATAAAACAATTAAAACTAAGTTGTTGACTAAGTTAAGTTACTTTTGGTGACAAATGGCTAAGATAAGTACACTTGATGACTGGCCCAAAATAACTTGGTGAAAAAAAAACTAAAACTTAGTAAAATTAATAACACATGTCTAGGTTACTTATGGCTAAGCTTGGTAAATCTCTTCTATAAATAGACACTTCTGATCACCATTAAAAAGAGATACATTCACATATATGAAAATGTATGAAGATAAACTCGGACAAGCTTTTATATAATCTACACACTTATTCTTCTAACAAAATCTAGATTTTTATAGAGTTTCGACGGTATATCGTAGATTTTGACTTTGTAGATTCTCTTTTGGCTGATACAAAACAGTCTTATATGGTTTTAACCTATGACTCAAAAACCATAAATAAACCGTTTCTAATATGAGATATTTTATTAAGTTAAAGAAAGAGATCAGATCTCGACTCTATATTCGTCTATTTATTTAATGGTTTTCGATCTATCTACTGTCTTATATTTTCGTTTTAACTCATTTTGTTTGGCAATTTTCATTATGGATTTTCGTAACCTAAACTTAAAATGAACAATAACAAGAGTAACAAGCTTTATAAAAAATCATCACATTCGACTACAGGATGCATTGTGTCGCAAAAGCGAAGAAGTGAATGAAAAAGTTGAGGCCTCAAAATCAAACTCAACTAGATGATCTTCCATTTGATATCCTCCCATCTCAATCGGAAATCTCGGATCATTTCTAGCATCAACAAACGCTAAACACATAATGGTTTTGTTCACCATTACAAGCGAGTTTGTTCCGTAGATATCCCACTTGGCTCCTCCTCCCAAAACAAAACTGATCACCGGAGTCTTCTTTCCAAGCAAAGACTTTCCTCCAAAACTTTTGTAACTAAAGCAATCACGGAAGGGATACACGGCTTTACGCTGAGCCTTCCCAACGAAGGCTTTAACAAGAGCTCTGTAGATGGAAGTCTACAAGAGAGTGTATGGAATTATGCTGCTGATCTTCGTGCCTCTCCAATGAGTCGTTTTGTTAAAAGTCAGAAAATCTTGATTAAAGGAGAGTTTATTTCCGTTGACTTCGATAGATTTCACATCTATGTAATAGTTATCCACCCCGTTCTCCGGGATTGAGACTAGAGGAGTGGAGACTAATAACCCTTGACATCTCTATGGTCCGGCGGCAGCAAATATGGGCGGCTGCCGATGTAGACACTCCCGGAATTATTTTTAGGCTTAGAAGGTAAACAAAGAGCTACTTTGAAGGGTATCTTGTAAGAGGACTCGACGCTTTTAACAAAAGACATAGAGCTATCAGCCAGCCCGAGAATACTGTTAGCACCATTTGGAAGATCTGACCAGCCAGAGTCCTCAAAGACACCTACACAAGTGAGACGCGTCCTCACTGCGAGTTTGGGAGCTAAGTAAGTTGACGGTGACGTATAGCTTATGATCACATCGTCGTTGAGTAGATGAAGGCTAAGTCCGAATTGACTTTAGAGATACACGTGTCGTTTCTGCATGTAGGCCTAAGGGAGCGCTAGAACAACTGGTGCATCGATCTTTAGTTTGTGCGCAGCCAGGGGACCCACATAGGACATGGGTATAGGTGGTTGAGTTGTAGCTGATCCTGTCGCATTGGAAAAATAAGGCTGAGCCACCAAGTTCTACGACTAGTTTAACAACAAGTGGTGGCTGGCCGACAGTCCTGTTGGTGTAGTAGAGATAGGTTTTGTTGTCTTTGAAGATCGGAATTACAAAGGTATGAGGTTTTGACTTTTGGGTTATCATCATCAGTCAGAGACGTGGTGTTTGCGATTAAAACAAACATGAGTGATTGGTTAGACTGCAACCGTAGAAAATTTACTTTAAAATTTAGTTTGTAAAATTTTCTGATTTAGTTTTAAGAGATGTACTTTTAAAATTTTCTACAGTTAAAAAAAATGAGTTTTAGAAAATAAAATTTTTACAGTCTTTTTTTTTTTGCTGTAGCTTTATTTGTTTGGTTGTAGTTTTAACAATCAATATAAAACATGATTGGTAGTTTTTAAAGTTAGTAAATGAAAATTAAAGTTAAAGTCATCTCTTACAGTCCAACCATCATTTTAAGTACCCCTAAGATGTTTAGAAAAATGAAACGACATTTTTATAACCAAGGTGTGAGTTATGTATCTTTGATACTGATTAGGCATCTAATGTAGATATACAAAGTTGAATCAGGTGTATTATATATTTGATTAAGAGGTAACTATAAAAACGTGGCAGAAACTAGATAAGATATGCAGGCATGTGACTATGTGAGGAAGACTGAAGTCAAGATTCGTTGGTTTGCTTTGGATCCTTATGCACCCTAATACATCTATCTTATTAAAACTCAAATACAAATTAGGTTCGTTTGGAAACATGTATAACAATTTTTTAAAAATATTTGTTTGGAGAAAAAAAGAAACGGACTTATATTTTTAAGAAAATTTGGAAATCCATTATATTATGAGAAACTATCTATTTAGTACCTAATCGGGTTCGGTTCAGGTCTGTTTAGGTTTTGGGTTTCCGGGGTCAAAGATTTCAGTCTCATTCTAGTATTTCTAAATTTCAGTTCGGGTTTGCTTCGGATTTTTGCGGGTTCGGTTCGAGTTCGGATAACCCATTTAAATTACTTTTAGAATTTTAAATTCATTATATATTTATATGCTTTAAATTTCTCAAAAACTATAAACAAATTAATATATTAAATATAAATTTGAATAACATATGTGAGAAGACCTAAACTTAACATATAAATTATTTTAGTTAAAATATTTGGATAGAGAATCAATAATTATTTTAAGTATTTTTGGTGTTTTAACTATACTTTTACTATTTTATATATTTACTATTGATTATTTGTATACATTTTCAAGTACTTAAACAAGCTTAAAAGTATCATATATATTCTAGATGTTTTATATATTAAATCTAAAAATAATTAATATATATAAGTACATAAATCTATTTCAGATACATTCGGGTACCTGGAATGCTTCGGTTCGGATCGGTTTCGGTTCGGATCGGTTTCGGTTCTCCAAAGACCAAACTTTTGAATAATTCGGATATTTAATCAATTTTGGTTTGTGTTTGGTATTTTTTTTTGGATCGAGATCGGTTCGGTTCTTCAGATTCAGATATTTAGCCTAGTCCTTATTGACATGAAAAAGAAATAGAAACATATTTTTGAAAAATATATCCGCGTGTGGCTCACGAGTCCAAATCTTGTAATTATTAAAATAGCATGTGCATATCACTAACGATTAACACCACTTTATACAAAATATACGGACTTTCCGAGGATGCCTCTCGAAAATAAAGTGTAGATCACTAACGAGTAGCGGTTGTACCTTGATGCGTAAACTTAATAAGATTTGTAAAACTAGAACATAATAAGTGTTGAACCATAACTGAATAATCATGTATATCTGAAGACTTAGAATGATAAATTCTCTAGGAGGATTGATAGGGATCCTTTGAATTAGTCCGATGTGCAAATGAAATGGCCATTCATGATCTACAAGTACTTAATAGTGAGGACGTCCAGATCATAAGCCTGGACAATATCTGCATAGTGGATGGTTTATGGATTGTCGAACACTGTTGGGTTTGAAATGATAGTTTTTGAAAATTCAGCTCACGGGAACGCGAAACTTACGTAGGCGAGAGATTGTTTTACATTCTGAAGTAGAAGCAATGCGATAGGACAATGAATAGTAAGCTATAACATTCACCATGTCAGCGCTTTGGGACAGACTCAAAGATTTGATCGCAATGATAAATGAACCTCAAGCTTGGTCAAGCTTTGCAACATAATTGGAAGCTATTAAGACGCTGCAAATGTGTTTTCAAGACTTCACGATATCTCATATCCTAAAGACGAATTTCTGATTCTTTAGCAAAGTCTGTGAGATTTTTTCATAAGGAGCTTTATTATATTAGTTGTTCTATTCCGGTTTAGGTACACAGACCACCTCAATTTTGAGTAATGGAATGATTGTTGCAAAAAAAATGATTGCCAAAATCTTTCCATTTCGCTTTTTGATTTTTAATATAGAAGCAAGTACAAGAAGCAAATCATCAACCAAGCCACACACGACTTCTATTATATGTTATGGGGAAAAAAGATAGAAGAAGACTCCATGAACAGGTTTAGGCCATGGAAGCATCACAAACGTGGATTCTTGATAGCCTCGCGGTTTTCGAAGAAGTCGTTGGCGAGTACAGATTGCAGCAAAGTAGGGATTTTTTTTTTTTGTAACACAAGGAGAATCTGCTTTAAGGTTCCATGTCGAAATGTAAAGTTCAGTTTCCCCCACGGCTTTCACACACAAAGAGCAGCATGAGTACACATGTCGTCTCTGCCCTTTTAGCGGCTGCAACTTCACTGGATCTTAGCATGAGCTATATGCCAGCGCCAATGCTGTCCAGTTTGAGGGCTTGCATATGATTGAATGTTGAACTATAAGGTCTATATGCTTTACTAATCATCATTTTTTAGTTTTTTATTTTATTTTAAATATCATCATTGGTTAGTTCTCAAGGAACAAAGTAAGAAAGGATGAGAACTTCTTCCGGTGGTGCTTAACATCCACCCACATGTTGCACTAATCTACGTAAGATGCATGTGACCTAAAGTTCCATGAGTTTGTAAGCTCTCTTTGAAAGTGACCGTCTGTTCAACATCCACATTTGCCCTGTTCTTTTATCAACAGCTGCGGCAGCGGCAGCGGCAGCTTCAAAAAAAGTAATGTTAACAGAAAACAAAATAAACATGGAGGAAACAGAAACAGTCGCCAGAAACGATCGCCGGTGCTATCCAATACCTCTCTAATGGACGCCAATATTTTCAGCGTCATCTTCTGTGTGTAATATATATGTTGCGTCTTCAACTAGTGATACTTAATAACTCCGTTATTTCCGTTTTGCTCTACAATCCCTGTAGTTTTTCTTGACGTTGCCGCTGCCGCAGCGGTTGATAAAAGAACACGGCTATTGTATTTTGCAAGTGACTTAATCGACAAATTTCAGTATATATGCGGTGAACTACCGCCTCACACATTTTCCTTCCTTCGTACATGGATTCTGCAACGACGACATACCATATTCATCAACTGAGTTGAGATAGTCGATTTAGCTTATGGAGGTGATGGAGATTAGGGAGAATCTACATAATCAGATTGGTGCTCTTGATTGTCTCATTAGGTGGTTTAAAAAGTCGTTGTTTTTGAAGTTTGCTGTAACACTGCTTTTTGAATTTTGCGTTTAGTTCACAATTCGCGTCAGTTTATTAAAATCTAATTGGGTATGAACTAAAGTTTGTTATTAATGTACCACTAGTTTGTTTAAACTTGAGACTTTAACTCACAAAGATAATAGCAAATACACAACAGAAAACAACATGAATGAAAATAAGTAATGAGATAATTTTTTGTATAAAGACCCTAAGTATATTGGAGACATACTACATATCTCCATGAGTTTTATAATCTACTAGGCTTGGCGTGATAAATTTATTCTGCTTAACATGTTTTTAGTTTTATCTTATATTTATTGTATACCACTATGGAAAATTAGGAATTTAGGTGAGATAACCAACAAATAACTCACTAACTAACCAAAATTACTCTATCTCTCTCTTTTTTCTATCTCTCTACTTTCTGTCTACAAAACTTTTTCTTTTGGCAAAGAGTACTTGTTACTCTTTACAAAGAAATAAAAAAGAAATTCATTGGCTTTCTTGGGACAAAGCGTGTACTCCTAAGGAGGAGGGGAGGGCTGAGTTTTAGAGATCTTCAAAATTTTAATACAACTATGTTGGCTAAACAATTTTGGTGGTTACTAGATAAACCAGAATGTTTGTTTTCAAAAGTTTTAAAGGACGCTATTTTCGGAATACCGATCCTTTGGACGAACACATATCATACTCATCCTCTTATGGATGGAAAAGCATCTGCTCAGCTAGATCTCTGGTTAAAAAATGGCTAATCAAAAGAGTGAGAGCATGACAATCCATCTCGGTATGGACAGATCCGTGGATCCCTGCTCCTCGCCCGAGGTCAGCAATACCAAAAACAAATACTCAATATTTAAACCCTTCATTAAAGGTGGAACATTTCATTAATCCGATTGACTATTCATGGAATGTGGATTTGCTTAATGCTTATATCCATTCTGATGATGTGAAACTCATTAGAGATTTGCAGTAAGTAGATCTCAAAAACCAGACACAGTGGGATGGAGTTTTACGGAGTCTTGTAAATCTGTGTCTGGTAAATATTCGGTTAAATCAGGTTTCAGAACTGAATCTTTATACCCAAATATAGTTCAGAGGAGTAATTTATATGGACCAAATGTTAAACCACTATTGGCTTTTTCTTGGAAACCAAAGTGTCCTCCAGAGTTGAGACATTTTGTGTGGCAATTTCTTTTTGGTACGTTACCAGTTTCAAAGAATCTTACAACTCGAGGGATTGATTGTGATTCACGTTGTAGTATTGATGGAGCTTGAAAAGAGGAAGACATGTTTACGGGACAAGGTGGTTTTGCAGAAAGAGTGGCTCGACGGATGTCATGATGGGGGGCAATGAATCTTCGTAGAAGTCTATCACCTTTGCATGCTGAGTGTGAAGCACTAATTTGGCAATGAAATGCATGAAGACCCTACAATTTTCTGATGTAGTTTTTGCGACGGATTGTTCTCAATTGGTGAAGATGGCGGCGACACGTGAAGAATGACATGCTTTCTCTGCACACATGGAAGAATACAACCGCCGTAAGACTTTCTTTTCTCACTTTCGGATCAGACATATTCTTAGAGCACAAAATACCTTGGCAGACAAGCTTGCACGCGGTGCGAGGAGTTCTCCTTCAGCTTTGATTCAGTCCCACCGGTTTGGCTTGCTAGACCGATTGAAGTCTCTAGTTAGTTTTTAATTGATGATGTCAAAAAAAACTTTTTTTTGGTTATTTTACAAATAAGCCCTATCATTTTTTTGTGATTTTTTTTTAAAAATTTTTGTTCTTCATTTCTGTTAGATATCTAATATAATATTTGAGATAATTTGGACAAGGCTATATTCTAATTCCATTTTGGCAATATTGATTATTTACCCTTTTGCTTTATTTTAAATATTTTAGTTTCATTTCTAGCCTTTTATGTTGTCATTTGTTCGGATGGTGCAAGTATTTATCAAACCAGTATGTAAATATGCCTTATGTATTTTTTTTAGGGAAATTTTGTGTTTACCACTTTCAAGGTACCACTTTTCATTTTTACCACTACTTAATGGACATTTTCAAAATACCTTGTTCATTAAGTGACAAAATACTCTTATGCTCTTGTTACCTATATATATATAATAAATTATTATTTAAATAAAAAAAATTTAAAAATATAATATTTTTTTTATGTTTTCGAATTATGCTTTTTCAAATTCGAACTTTTCTATAAATTTCCAAAATACCTAATTTGTACATTTGGAGTAATTTTTAAAGGTACCACTTTTCATTGTTACCACTACTTAATGGACATTTTCAAAATACCTTGTTCATTAAGTGACAAAATACTCTTATGCTCTTGTTACCTATATATATATAATAAATTATTATTTAAATAAAAAAAATTTAAAAATATAATATTTTTTTTATGTTTTCGAATTATGCTTTTTCAAATTCGAACTTTTCTATAAATTTCCAAAATACCTAATTTGTACATTTGGAGTAATTTTTAAAGGTACCACTTTTCATTGTTACCACTACTTAATGGACATTTTCAAAATACCTTGTTCATTAAGTGACAAAATACTCTTATGCTCTTGTTACCTATATATATATAATAAATTATTATTTAAATAAAAAAATTTAAAAAATATAATAGTTTTTTTATGTTTTCGAATTATGTTTTCGAATTATGCTTTTTCAAATTCGAACTTTTCTATAAATTTCCAAAATACCTAATTTGTAAATTGGAGTAATTTTTATCAGTATGATTTATATTATGTCTACGTGCAACTATATATTTTTATTTGTTTCTATCTGTACTGAAATTAGGATTGAGTTACTTTTTAATTCACAATATTAATTTTATTTTTATATTTTTTATATTCATGTGATACAATCATTTTATATCTCTTTTATATCATTAAAACTAATGTGTTGATTTATTGTAGTAGTAGATGGTGTTGCATCTATTTGCTAATAATATACTTATTTTACGAAAAAAACTTCATTAAAATATAATTATTTCTATATTCCTCGCATTTTTAATATGCGACGTATAAACATTTTCAAAATGATTTATGTTTAAATTTACCGTTACGTAGGTGATTTGATTTTTCTTAAGAAACTAATATAAATATTAAAATTAATTTATGTGAGTGAGATTATGTTTGTTTAAATTCATTAAAACAGGTTAGTAAATATATATTTTGTCATTAAAACACACTGATTAAAGATCTTTATTCTTTGAAAAAATATCCATGATATATCTCTTAGTTTCAAAAACGTTTATGTAGTTTTATATAAATATACATTTCAATTAATAAATCTGAGTAAGAATATAAATAGAATTGGTGTACAAGAAAACCTCCAAAATCTCATTAAAAACGTTTTCTCGCTTTTGATTTGTTTTAAGTTGTTTAATTTGTGTCCGTTAACAACCTTAGGAGTCGATCAGCGTGTTTGTCTTATAGGATTACAACTGAGAGAGATTTTGTTCAGCTAGTACTATCAGGCATGGATCTAAGGTCTGATGAATCTCGAAGTACCTTTGTGAATAAGTTGGAAATTATGAGAAGCAATTAAGTTGAGTTACCAACCGCAAAATAGCAAACAACAAACACATGGGAACGGCTTTTTCTGGGTTTGAAGTTTCATCAAATAAAAGAAGAACTCAGAAGGGCCTTCGTGGTGGTAGCCTAGTGTGGCAAGAAGATCTTCACCCAACATTACTGACAACGTGACGCCACCTTCCTTTCCGGCTTAGAGAGCTTATAAGGTCGCAGTTTCTTCTAATATAACTCTGTCATCTGCAGATACCTAATTTGTACAAAAGATACAGATATACATATTTTGTAAGACCAAAAATTGTTGGTATAGACATTTATTTATTTCCCATTTTGTTTCACCAGATTCTTACGGAATGGCCATTCCCGTGTTACCTAACTAAAGGCTGAGTTATCTTGTCGTATGGTAATCAATTTTTTTAGAGAAGCTTCACTTAGTAGCCAAAGACATAAAATTTCATATGCAATAGTTCGTTTGCTTGGTAGCCAATTGTTTGATGAAAATTATGTTGCCTGTTCTCCTTGATGTCTACTAGACGGTTCGTAGTTTGTACTCCATGTAATGTCTATCCATAACATTTGCATCAGGAGAACAAATCAGGAGGAAGTCAGCTTTTGAACTGATGATTTTCACATGACTAAACATACCTTTTTATAGTTGAAGTTTCACAGAAAAGAAGTAATGCATAGGATTGCATTCAGTGATAGATCGTGAGAGTAGTGAAGAGCTTTTGTTAATGATGGTGTTAAAGAGGAAGCTTCGACTCAGCCTGAGTTCGTAAGGGCTCCAGTTTTTTTTGACGGTCGTGTGAAGAGCAAGAGCAGAATTGCGCGGGTGAATAGTGTTAATGGAGGCGGCTGTTTCTCCAAGAGTGCCCAATTATAATTTTCACAAATGTAAACCAAAAACAAAATACAGAGCCCAGTAAGAGATCCAACAAAAATAAAGTTCGTAATCAGTTTTCATTTATACACGTGGAAATCTCTTAGTATACTAAGTGAGGGAAGTATATTTTATACTAGACCGGCCCGCCCTACGGGCGGAAAGTTATAATAAAAGTGATTTTATAATAATTTATGAAGTAATTTAAAATTATGATAGATTAAAAAATATTATAAATGAAAAAATAATAAAAGACTTATGAGATCATTATAATTATTTTTTTGTTTTGAATTATAATGACAGTAAATTTCACTATTCTCTGATAAATAACATTATATTTTTAATATTTATTTTAATTCATTTTGTTTTATAATATTCTTAATTAAACTAACTTATTTAAGGTTTTTTTTTTTTGCGAATATGACTCAAAACTTGAATTCATTCCTAAAGTAATTCATGTTTTTTTTTTTTTTTTGTGATGTAATTGTATATTCCCTTTGTATGTATGTTTTATAAAATTTTGTTAAGAGAAGTATATAATAATGTTTATGGTTTTGAGAATTTTATGGTGTCGAAGGATTATTTATGTTAAGATTAGTTATATTTGAGTTAAAATGTTTTAATGAGGGGGTTCATTGAATGATTTATTGTGATAGTCAATGAGGATGCATGAATCCAACCAACTTCCATAACAGTTTCAAAATTCAACCAAGGGTAGAAGAAGTGGAATCGAACAGCCAAATACGACGCTTTCCAACTGACCTTGATCGGAATTCAGCGTGGCCGGTGCAGAAAATCTTCATTGGCCGTAGGTTTGAACCGGAGTTGTTAAAACGCAGCAGATCTGTCTTTCGTTCGTCGACATTATTTTTGGAGAGGAAATCGTCTCGTGTGGGATCCCCTCATGTGTTACCCTAGAGCCCAGGAACCCAATTATGTTAAGCGCAAAACACTGATCTAAAATATTTATTAACAAAAAGAGAAAAGTCTATTAATAATTGTGATTAAGTGAAACAGTGAGTATCATCCAACCCGGACACGTGTCGGCATGTCAAAAACTGACTTTATGACGTGGCAAAGCAGGAATGAGGCAAACATATTTTTAGATATATAGATAGATACTAGGGGTCTCTGCGCGAAGATATTATATTTTTTGTGTTTAAAATCTTAAGTTTTTTAAATGTTTTTGATATGTTTTTGGTTTTTGTTTGTTATGGAACATGTTTTGTGATATTAAATTATGTTGACTATTATCATCCATTATTTTGGTTTTTTTTATTTAGCGAAAAAACACATACTCTCTTGCTAAGCATTCTATTTTAATTAAAATAAGAGTAATGTATCTATGGTGTAATCTTATATTAGATATGAGAATCTTGTAACTTGTACGCTCATTCGTCTCATGTGTGTGTTTTTATTATGTATCCCTGCGTCTAGTGTATAATTATAAAGATCTTAGTAGTAGTATGGACGGATGAGCAAGTTAGTGACTAATAAAAAAAGTTAAATATAGGTTGTTTGGTTGAAACCAGAGTTCAAGAACAAATTTTCGGAAGGTGTTTGAAGCGATTTTCCCTGGGTGGAGCTTCTTAAATAATTACGCTCACCAACGATTGGGAAGAATATGGATCTGCTGGTCCGATGAAGTGGAAGTTGCCCTGTCTTTTCTAGTGTCCAAATGATCACTTGTTGGGTACGGTTTAAGATCTCTGGTGATACTTTCCTCAGCTCGTTTGTATACGCGTTTAATGGTGCCGGAGAAAGAAGAGCTCTTTGGCAGGAAATGGAAATGATCTCAAACTCCGTTGCTAGCAGCATGAACCCTTGGATAATTCAAGGAGATTTCAACGTTGCAGTATCAATGGAGGAGCACTCTAGTGCCGCAACTAATGGAGGTGATAGGAACTCCATTAGAGAATTTCAAGAAGCTGTGAGAGCATGTGATTTGGTCGATCTGTCTCACAGTGTCCCTGGTTTCACTTGGAGCAACAGCCAAGATGACAATCCCATAAGTAAAAAGCTCGACCGCTTTCTGGTTAATGCAAGCTGGCTATCGGGTTCCTTCAGTCTCACGCTATTTTTGAAGCTGGTGGAGTGTCAGTCACCTTGGAATTTGCACACAACTCCGCGCTCTCCCCCCTGGGAACATGAAGCCCTTTAAACTTTTTTAATTATCTTGCAGGCCATCCTAGATTTCTTGAGACTGTGTTTGCATCTGTGGAACGAAACGGAGCCAATTTACCACTCTCACTCAGCTCTCACCCTCTTTCATCAGAAGTTGAATATGCTCAAACCTGACTTGAGAGCTCTGAACAGGGATATATATGGAGATCTCCCTGCTCGTGTGGCTGAGGCTTATACTTACCTCTGTGCCAAGCAAACTGAAGCAATGAATAACCCCCAAACATCTACTTTTGAGGCCACGCTGGCATCACATTTCGGTATTGAGGAACAGTTCTTTTATCAAAGATCGTGGATTCAGTGGTTGGACTTGGGTGACCAGAATACGAGATTTTATCACACTACGTTACACAAACCAGAAATTCTAGGAACACAATCAGGAGAATCATTGCTGTGGATGGGAGTATCCTTACTAATCTTCAGGATATAAAGAAGAGGCAGCGTCACACTTTGAGGCATTTTTACAAGGAGTTCCAGCTGATTTCGAGGCGTTTCTCAGGAACGGCTCCGGGAACTGATTGATTATCGATGCACAAACGTAGAAGCAGGCAGCAGTTCACGCAAATGAAATCAAGGATGCCCTATTCTCCATGCCTTCGAACAAAGCACCAGCTCCAGATGGTTTCCCAATGGAATTTTATAAAGCAATCTGGTCAGTAATAGGGAGGGATTTTACTACTGCAATACAATCCTTCTTCTTATTTGGGTTCTCACCCAAGAGTATCAATGCCACGCTCCTCTATTTGGTTCCTAAAACTACAACTTTGACCGCATGACTGACTTCAGGCCTACAGCATGCAGCAATGTAATCTACAAGGTCATTTCCTGGATCATTGCTCGAAGACTCAAAGCGACTTTACCAGAGGCTATTGAGCTCAACCAATGTGCTTTTGTAGAGGGCCGACTTCTGCTGGAAAGCATTATGCTAGCTACAAATTAGTTAAGGATTATCACAAAGATGTAGTATCCTCTCGACCAGCGATTAAAATAGACATCTCTAAGGCGTTCAATACTGTCCAATGGACCTTTATTGAAGCTACGCTTTGCACCATGAATTATCCGGACCTATTCATAACGTGGATTATGCATTGCATCGATACAACAGGGTTTTTGGTCTCAGTGAATGGTGAACTTGAGGGTTTCTTCTCTAGTGTTCGAGGTGTGCGCCAAGGCCGATCCCTCTCTTCCTACCTTTATGTGATTGCAAGCAATGTCCTCTCTAAGATGATCAACAAGTCTGTGAGAAATGGCAGCATAGGTTATCACCCCTGGTGCCGAGAGGTTAGTCTATCACATCTGAGTTTTGCAGTTGACATTGTGGTGTTCACTAATGGCTCTCATGACTCGTTAGAAGGCACTCTTCGGGTCTTTGATGATTTTGCTCGCATCTCAGGTCTCACCATAAACATCTCCAAATCAACAGTGTTTGCAGCAGGACGAGGAAAGCGAGATTTGGACGAAACTGCGCATCGGGTGGGTCTCTCAGTCTCAGGAATTCCAGTAAAATATCTTGGGCTTCCGCTAACAACCAAGGTTATGTCGAGAAGCGATTATGAGCCGCTCCTGGCCAAGATTCGAAACCGGTTCCTCGCTTGGACGAGCTCCTCCCTTACCTTTGCTGGCCGACTCCAGTTAATAAAATCTGTGATGGCTAGCATCACAAACTTTTGGTGTGCAACCTTTTGCTTGCCACAAGATTGTATTGATGAGATAGAAAGCATGTGCTCAGCGTTTCTTTGGAGTGGCTGGCGAAAAATTTCATTATTCACAATGGTCGCATCATCAGGTTTTGGACTGATATATGGCATCCTCTTGGAAGAATCATTGAGCTCACCGGAGAAGTAGGAGCTCAAAAGCTTGGAACTACTAGAGATGCCAAAATTTGTGATGTGGTAAGAGATAATGAATGGGAAATTCGAACCTGTCGAGACGCACAGATTCGCACAATAGTAGACTCCTTGTGAACCTTCTCAGTTACTCTGCCAGAATGCGTTGAGGACTCGGCCCTCTGGAAAATAGCGGAGGATGATTTTCAGGACATGTTCCGAGCTAGGAACACTTGGGACCTGATATGAATTCGTAGGGAGGCGCAGTCTTGGAGTAAACTTATTTGGTTCCCGCAGAATGTGCCTAGATTTGTGTTCATTACATGGCATGCAATGAAAGACAGGCTAGCTACTGGACAATGTATGCAGCGCTGGAGCCAAGGTCATGTGTGTCTCTTCTGTGGAGAACACAACGAAACGAGGGAACATCTATTTTTTGCTTGTCCCTACACTTTCACCCTCTGGATTGAAGAAGTAGGAAGCCTCATTGGTGCACAGCCGGACCCAGATTGGTTCATCACGTTGGAACAACTCGCTCGGCCCTTGCATGATAGATTAAACTCTTTCTTAGTTCGCTTAGCATTCCAGGTGGTTGTATATCACTTATAGAGGGAGAGGAATGAGAGAAAGCACAACAACCTAGTGGAGTCAAGTCACCAACTAGCTCGGATCATAGACAAGACTATTCGGAATCGTATCATGTCCACCGGATATTTTGAGAAACCAAAGCTAAGAGGTCTGCTCCAAAAATGGTTTACCACTCGTATGAGCACAGTTTAGGAGATTCATTTATTCTTTTCTTTCAGTCTTGTCTCGTAAAGGTTGTATATAAAGCCTATTAGTTTTTATGTTCTTAGTGATCAATAAATTTAAAATTTCTTCCAAATTTTTTTTAATTTTAATACGCATTTGAAAGTGTTTAGTTTACTCTTGCTTGAAAGTAACATTAATTTTCACTATTTATGTTTTGTTATTCTTATTAGAGATACTACTATTAAAAAGACTTTCATGTATATAATAAATTAAGTTATACTTACGAACCAATTTTTTCTCAAAAATTTAGCTCTAAAATCAAGAAAATATGTGTGCCCAATATGTTATGGTGTTTTCGAAATGGTATGAGAGATGAGTTCAAAATATGTGTGCCGTTCATTTACAGAGTTAATAGCTTTGTTGATATACAGTCGGCCACATATTATAATTTTATTGTTCCTGTAACATACTATAATTTGGTTGTTCCTTTGTGATGCTTAAAAGAGTGTATACCAAACTTTTTGTGTAATCTTCATATTCTAAGTGTGTAGCTACACCATTTTCTAGTGATTTGCATCACATAAGCATACTTGGATGACTTTTATCCAACTTTGGTATTACATTCGCTGTCTTGTTTTTAAGTCCCAGCATTTAGAAAACTGACATTGATATGTTTACAACATGTTCATATTAGTCTTTAACATCAACTAAGGTTTTTTGCTTTTGGTAAATTGCAGCTTGAACAACATCAGCTATGTAAAACCCAAGGCCTAAACCAGATATCAAAACATTGTTCACCGACAACACTTGCTCGCCACACGATTGTGCTCGTACACCCAGTCCTCTTATTCTGCCAAGTGCAGCTGTTGCAAAGCCTTCAACATATATGCTCCTCTTATGGTACATGGTAGAGCACGATCACTTAAATAGTAACTTAAAATTTGTAAACCATACAATAAAATTATTACAGTAACTTAAATTCCAAGATTCCAGTTGATTCACACGCTGAAAACCCTCAGCCAGACCGGGACCCTAATTCACGGATGGACGGTGGGAATGTCTAGCGGAGCTGATGAGAACACTGATGTTGTCCTCAGCGCTGCCGAGTCCACTGAGCCAGCGCATGTTGTTTTGATCTAACAATTAGCCAGGCATGATATTTTCTCTAAGAATATAGTTCATTAATGCAGATAAGTTGATTTGGTTTTACCTCAGATTCAAGGGACGCGAAGACATTCCAGAACCTTAAGATTTCAGCTCCTGCTCCGATTTCAAACGTTTGTCCGTCAGGTAAGCTGTCAGAGTTGTCATCGTTATGTGCGACCTATCAGAGTTCCAATATGGACCAGTTAACCACATATATACTTTGGAAAAGTCAGAGATATTTATTACTTTGGAGATGGTGAGTTATTTCAAGGCTATGGCTTGGTTTTGGGAGTATCCGTGCGTGGTAAACAGCTTTTTTACGTTCTCAGACCAAGCTGGATTGCATACCTGTCATATGCAAGAACAAAGAAGGAAGGTTAAGACATTTGGTTACGTTACGTGAAATCATGGGAAAACTTTAATAGGAAATTTACTTGACTGCAAGTATAATAATTAAATGAGTATTAGTTGTATTCCAAAAACGTGTGCATCTATCATGAATCCCACCACCAGAAGGAAGAAGCAAGAAGCTCGTTAACATGAGGATACCAAGCTATGGCTTTAGAGTTCAGCACCAAACCAAACAATCTTGGTTGGGTTAGTTTATGCTAAAAAAATACTTGGAAGATCATTTTAAAAGATATTCAAACTACTTTTTAAACAAAATAATGTATCAAACCTTTCTTCTAATGCGTGTGTAGCTAAGAAGTACAAAGAAACGAAAAACGCATTGCACGTAAAATTAAATTGTAATTCTCACAAATGGAATATTTGCTTTGCTGTGGTTGCTTTGTTTACATCATCAAACCCACTGATCTCGTAATTAGCTCCCTTAGATGTTTGAAAGTGTTCAGCCGATGCACAATGATGGAACCTTGGAGGCGTTGACTGTCAAGATGAATAAACATGACGAAAGTGGTAAATGTATAAGAATCAGCAGAATATAATTGAAAGACATAGGCGATGGAATATGAAAAGGACAACCCCTTTTCATCAAGCTGGAACACATGAATCCCCATGAGTTCCCTTCATTTCTTCACCACTGATTGAGGGCAACGAACAGACTTCAAATCAGAGGGCATGATATGGGATATCACCATTGTTGCAGGTTGTGCTTGTAGGGAAGTAATAGGAATGAATTTGCTGAATCGATGAGATTGAGAGCGTTCTATATCCCTTTTACAGGCTCCAAAATTTTGGGTTTACAAAGAGCTTGGTGAAAAGAATTAGGAAAAAAGTTTGCTAGCTAAAATTTATGTTAATACATACCACATATACAATGTAATAATTAATATTAAGCATGGGCATTCGGGGTCCCAATCGGGTTTTGGTTTAGTCTAATCGGGTTTCGGTTTTTCGGGTTTATCAAAATCAGCCTCATTCGGGTTATATGAAAATTCGGTTCGGGACCAGTTCGGGTTCTATCGGGTTTGGGTCGGGTTTAGTAAATCTTCAAAGAACCGGTACAACCCGATGTACTTTCGGGTTCGGCTCTCAATCGGTTCTTCGGTTTAAATGTACCTGATTTATATCTACTTTGTAACCAAAACATAAATAAAATCGGTTCAAAAAAAAAAAAAGGAACATTAAATGTGATCATTCAAAATCAAGTGTAAGGTAAACATAGTTATTGATCGAAAGAAAACCAAATAAATGAAAGCATGAAACGAAAATCAAGTTCTCATGAAATGAAAAACATTATTCAATGAAAACAAATTCCAAATCTAAAAACTTCAACCTTCAACCGCCACCTTCAGCCATCAATCTTCATATAATAGATAATTATTTTAGATGTTCAATATATTTTGAATACATATTAAGAATTGAGATCATGTTTGGTACAAGTTATTTTTGGAAATTTTGAATGTTTCGGGTTCTATCGGATATCCATTTAGGTTCGGGTTCGGTTCGGATAATACACATAACCCGAAATACCATAAAACAAGATCCATTCAGTTTTTATGTCGGGTTCGGATCGGTTCGGATTCATTTTTATCGGGTCGGGTTCGGTTCAGGTTTTCGGGTTCGGTTTATTTGCCTAGCCCTAATTAATATGATGCCAACATCACAACAAAGTGTAATTGATTTTAAGATAAGGTAATGGGGTTATTTTGTAATTAAAAAATCTAAGCCCGAAATAAGAAAGAAAAACCCGACCAGATCCGACCCAACTCCGTAAAACCTACCCGACACAACCCTTCTTCCCCAAATCGATTTCATTATGAACCCCAAATCGATTTCATTATAAACCCTAAATCGATTCTCCAAGTAAACAAACAAGAGTTTACAGTTTAGTACCTTTCTTCCATTAGCTCTTTCGGATTTGATTTCACCAAACTTGGATTGGAATTCTATTTCACCAAACTTGGATTCGGATTCCGATTTCACCAAAACCTTCTTACAAACCTAGAAATCGACGGCCTTTGTCTGTCTCCCAATTCTCTCTCAATCTCTCTGTCTTTCTCTTTTTTTTTCGAAACCTCCAAAGAAAAAAATTCTTTGGAACCCTAAAACTAATGAAATATTTGGGGAAGAAGGGTCATGTCGGGTTGGGTCTAAGGGATGGATGGATCGGGTCGGATATTATTAGTCGGGTTTAACTTTATAATATTACGGATTGACACCAACAACTAAGATTAAAATCAATTAGACCGGATTATGATGTTGTTAACATATTTAATTATACATCATATATGTGGCATGTATTAACAAAAACTTTGTAAAGTTATTGACACATTGTGATACATTGGATGGTTTCCAACATCTCTATAATATTATTTGAGAAGTCAATTTCGTATGTGTCGCTCTCACGTTAACTCTCACAATGGTTGATTACACTGCTACCCTTAATGAATTAATTTACATTTTTATTTAGTTTCCTTTTAAAAAAAATCCGAAAGATATACACATATAATAAAAAAGGAATTTTTAATTGAAAACCGAAAATATATGTATATATAATATGATTTCATAAAAAAAAGAAAGTTCACAAAATAGTAATATTAGATTTAAAAAATATTTCTAAATATTTTGAAGTAATAAAATACTTTCCTTATATCTATATTTTCTTAGATGAAAATTATAAATTTTATATATAAAGTGATTTCATTAAAAACAGTTTACATAGATAATCTTGATATTAGAAAAAAAAATTATTTATTTTAAAACATAATGTTAAACAATACAAAAAATTCAAAGTAATAAAAATAATTTTATATATCTATATATTTTCTTAGATGATTACATAAAATAATTAAGTAACATAAACTGATATATGTTTAATTGTCTAAAAATAGTTTAAAATTAGTAATATTGAAATGTTTTATGTATTTTTCTTATATTTAGTTGACTATAATATCTTTCAAGTACAGCAAAAAAATATTGATAAATTTTATTTTAGTTATATAATATTATTATTAAATAAATACTGTTTATTTTTAAGAGATATTAAAAAAACTAATTTTTTTTTTTAAATAAACATCGTTTGATCAAATACTTACAAAATAATTTAATGAGGTACATATATTATATTTTATCATTATTAAAGTTATTTTTTTCTTAATATTAAATTTGCTTTTAACTTTTATGTTTTTATGTTTGTGGAACTTAATAGAACCATAATCAAAATACCAAAGCAAATGTGAATTCTAATTTTTAAGATTATATAAAATAAATTTTAGTTTTGATTCAATAAATCAAATGCATAAAGTTATTTAGAATTTATTGAATATTTTAATTATTGTAAATATTGATATGTGTTCATGAGCTTTCAAAAATGTATTAGCTACTTGCAAATATAACTTCCTATTGATCATCTCTTTATTTTCTAAATTTTTTAAAAAAACCATCAACATATAATTTGGTAAATATTACGAAATACATGCACATTTGACTTAATTATATAAAAAAACTAGATATTAACCCGCACATCCGTGCGGATATATTTATATTTTTAAATTAATATTTAAAATATAAAATATGTTATAAAGATATATATCTAATATCAATTTTATGTATATAATTTTTATTTTGAAAATTTATATATGTTGAAATTTGTTTGATGATATTGTACAAATCATATATTAATGAAGTATTTTTGTTTATTTATTTAAAATGCAACATCAATATTAATAGTTTAATTTTAAACATTAGTTTTATATGAATTAATAAAAAAAATATTAGCTTCTTTGTTTCGAAATTTTATTCTCGAAATGTTTTTATGTGAATAAATTATATGATTTTTGTTATATTTTAAAATATTATTTTATTTAATATATTATATTTCAGTTTAATATTTTTATTTTTACTAAAAATATCAACATAAAATGTTACAACCAATAAAATATTATTTATTTTTTTATATAAAAATTTAATTTGATAATTTAAAAAAAATTGGACTATACTATTTAATTTCAAAATTAGTTACTGGAATATATAAAATATGGTCTATATTAAATATAATAAACAGTCAAATGATAATTACCTAATGACAATATATTTATCGTTTTTTAGAAATGTTATTGTTTAGATGTATATTGTTTTTGTTAGGAGAATATCATATATGAGTAATTTTATGATGTTTAGTTAAATTTCTAATGAATGGTCTAACATAGACTTGTGTATGGTAGATAAAAAATATGAGTCTATTTTAATAGATAGATAATTATACTTCATTTTGAATTTTAAAAAATATATGTAACTTAATATACTCCCAACATGAGTGATTCAACTAATTCAACTTATATCTAAAATCATAGATTTAACTACGATAAGAATATATAATTTTATAACGAATAGTAATTTATTTTATAAATATAAATCATAGGACAACTCAAAACATATTAAAATGAAAATAAAATATTAACCAACTGTTACAATTTAGTTCTTTTGTAAAATTTATATATATGCATAGACTTCAAAATATTATCATTTCGTTATATTAGTTTATGTAATTTAGAATCAGACGATTTAGTTTATTTTTTATTTTATCCTAAGCACAATATATCTTAAGTTATACATAATCTTCATAAAATATATTTACATATCTAACACACAAAAAAAAACCACCTAAATGCAAATAAGAAATTAATTAAAATTTTAATATATAGAATAAAAAATAATACAATTGAATTCATAGATGTAATCTAATTCATCCAAATGATAACTAAATCGACTGAAAAACAACAAAAATGACTAGATATAACGTATATAAAATCATATGTAAAACTAAAGTAATACAATATTATTAATATAAATGATGCATATAAATTAAAATTAATTTAAAAGTAAAAGTAAGTAGCAATTAATTATTATAATATATTTACTTTAAAAATATATATATCCGTGCATGAACACGGAAAAATCATCTAGTTTAAAGTAAACGTTTGGTAGGTGATAAACTTTTTTCCAAAAAATTAAATTTGAAGTAGTGGGCGGTGTCGACGGGTCCGGTTTTTAATGGTTTGTATAAATATCTAGTCATCAAACTTAAAAGAAACGTTAAACATTTTCTGGTGTCGGTGTCGAAAGTTTAGGAAGTCGAGCAGACAAAGGCTATCGAAGAAGGGAGAGGCTGTTGTTAGGTTTTGGAGTTTAAATAATGGGCTGTTAGTGGGCTTTGATTAGTATTTCGTAAACCACTAAATATGTTAAATTTTTAAATACACAGATGAACACATGTTCTCTTTTGTCCACCCTTCTAAGATGACGTAGCAGCATAAATAGAGATACAAGCCAACTTTATTATAATATATATACTAGGGGTATTCCGGCGCTACGCGCCGGATTCGTAAGTCTAAGTTGTTAAAGATTTGTTGATCCATTTGGTATTGGTTAGTGATAGTCATATATTTGTCTGTTTTGTAATTGTCGAGGCAAAAGATGAATATCGTAAGTAAGTTGTATCCCATATTTGAATGAAGTAAGAATATAATAATATATAGGTGACAGTTGCACCAAATTAAATATAATTTGGATAATAAAATGAGTTTGTATCTTTACATATATCAAGTGAAGGCTTTATATACTGAATCAAGGACACCTCTAATCGACACATACTTCTTAGAGATATATTTCTCAACCAACACATATTCAAGCTGTGTTCTTTCGTGATCTAATTTGATTTTATTTAAATATAACTTTAACAATACCACTCATAGGCGTTTGTGTGGAAGTGAGTGTTGTGGATTTGCCGGAGCTTGGGCTGCAAGTAATTCTTGTAAAAGGATGTGGGATTAGAGGAGAATGCATGGGAACATGAATAGTAGAGTTTATATGTATATGATAAAAAATTTAAATAGAATTTTGGTGTCAACCTTTTACCTATCATTAAGGTTGAATTTGTTGGAGCTTGGGTTGAAAGTTATTGTTGTATAAGGACGTGAGATTAGAAGAGATTGCATGAGAACAGAAAGAGTAGGGTTAATAAGTATAATATATTAAAAGGGAGGGTTTTTTTTTAAAAAAAAAGGAGCGGCAAACAAAGCATAGAGGTACAAAGTGAAGATCAACATAAATCTAGAATTTTGTAGCATCGGTCTGTTTTCATAAGGAAACAATGTCATTTTTCGGGAGCTTAACTTGCGATTTGGTACTTTTCAATACACGATTATGGATATATTTTATTTCATTGGTGATTTTATATTTGCGGTATGTAAATTTGAGTTTCTGATTTGGAAACGGTGTGGTTTAATTAATATAGAAACTTGTAATGATGAGAAAAGAAAATATCTAAATGGTGTGAAAGAAAAAGAAAAATATTAAAAAGAAAAATATCGAAATGAGGAGAAAATGACATGATATTGGAGATTAGCACCCAATAAACCTTTTTATTAATTTATTTATTTATTATTAAGTTGGCATCATAGATTACATTCTCTACATACCGGACAACTTAGTTTTGTACGAAGCCACTGATCAATGCAAGGAAAATGGAAATTACGTCCGCAAGTAAGAGAGCAAAGATTGTTTCCATCGTTGTAATTTCCGTAGCATACAATGCATATATCGTTTTCTTCTTCCGTAGTTGGAGGCCTATTAGTACCCTCTAGATCGTTGATGATCAGATCAACGTCTAGTCTTGATGTTGCGTTTTGGTTATTGTCTTTGATAGTTAGAGTAACTTTGATTAGCTAAGATATTGACGTCGTCTCTTACTTCATTCATCACGTTTTGGATGGTTTCTTCAATAAGGTATGTTGAATTGGGGTGGTGAATGTCATGGTATGTTAACATGTATTCCATG
>NC_027749.1:18495134-18497696 GCF_000695525.1 Brassica oleracea var. oleracea | reverse complement strand
ATCTTTCCTAAAGCAAACAAAATCAAATCCAAGAATACTCAGAAAATAACATGAAACGTTAAGTAAAGTTGATTACACTCATTGTCAAAGCTTACATTTACTCTGCCTAGCAAGAAGGAACTCCGTGGATTGTGCACTACTATTATCATCCTCAATCACTTCACAGAAAGTTTGGAAATTCATAATTAGATTACCAAAGCATTGACCTGCAGAACACTTTTTTTTTTGCTTTATGAAGATGATTACGCTATAACTTCCGGTTTGGGCACACGCTTCGGTAAGTTACTGAGAACGTAATGGGAACAACTCTGAAATCTAATCGTGACAGGAGCGTCACCAAACCGTAATTTTGGTTTGCTTCTTGCAACATCAAAAGCACTCAGATCAATAGATCGTAGTGAACCACTTACAAGAAAAGTTAGAAAACTTTAAATCGCAAATTAAAAATTGAAATAAGGTTCCGGCTAACCTTCGCATTAATAAGCAGCATGTCGATCACCATCAGCTCACCGCCGAATTAGTCTCATCTGAACAGTTTCTCTGCAGCGGCCAGCCTGCAGCTCTGATAAGTGAACTTGAGAAGTCACCATGTGGATGTGTTTTAGTGATAATGGACTCGAATTCTAGAATTCGAAAAGCAAAAGGATTTCGCTTGATCGCTCATACGCTTCATCCTCATTTTTATATGTAACGAAGCAGGTGAAAGGTGAGTCGAATTAAAGAAGGATTGAAGAGTACGTAGTGGGAGTAGTTGATTAATTGTCATTTTCGAAGGTGTAAAACGTCGTTTGAGAAGATGATAGGGAGTCGCCAAAGTTGCGTTTTTTTTTACTCTGGCGAAAGGAGGAAAGGTAGGGTTTCTCTAACGTAATTATAATCTGGGCCAAAACAACCAAATGAGCCCAAACTGAAAGTGAAAAAGATGTCTAAGGGTCCGACTGGTGACCATCCGGGAAACAAGAGGAACGAATAAAAAAGGAATGTACGGGAATAAAATACCAGGAATGAAAAGGAATGGTTATTCCTTATCAAATTTGACAAGGAATAATTTTGTTCTTTAATTCTCTACAAAAAAAGGAATGAAAGGGAATGAGAGGAAAGGAAATTATTATTCCTTGTGTTCCTTGTGAATGGTAATTTTTTTTAGGAACGTCAGGGAATACATTATTCCTCGTCGTTCCCTGGTCACCATTCATACCCTAAATTTGAAACAGATCGAGTGTAAATGTTTTAAAAGGAAGACACGTTTCCTCAATTGCCCCCTCTTTCTTTGCTGACGTGGAGGGCTGTGCGCATCACACAAATCAATTTTATATATTAAGATATATATATATATATATAGACTAGTGGCTAAATTTACATTAAAACTATTTTTATATTAAAATATGTTTTAATTTGAAATATTGCACTTCCTATACAAACATAACTAAATAATTTGCACAAATGAAATTTCCACTTTTCAATTTTAATATAACCACAATTGATGTTTTATAATATATGTTTGTTTCAGTTATATTAGATTTTCAATTTATAATGATACTTTTCTTCAATTTCTAGTGTTTTACTAATTATATTATGTAAATTACTTAGTATTTGTTGAAATTTTTTTCATAACAAAATTAATTGTTGGAAATCTTAGCGAAGGAAGGAAGAGATCACATCATTCTTCACATTGGCTTTAGATCTACGAATGGAAATAGAAAGAAGAAACAGATCCGAAGCTTATAGCTTCGTACGAATCAGATCTGGAACAGAAAAGATTGGTGCTACCACCAAAGGACAAGAGATGACAGATTCAAGATAAAAGAGATGAACGTGATGGAAAAAAAAAACTAGGGTCCTTACTTCACCAGTGACCAGATCTAGAAGGAAAACAAGACATATGTAGACAATGGGAGAGATCAGTTAGGGATCTCTGATGGCTTGGCTCCGGTGTGCAACAAACAAAGAACAACGAGGAGAGAGGGAGAGAGATGCATGAGAGAGAGAGAGAGAGGTTGGCCATGACAGATCGAGAGAGAAGAGAAAAAAAAAGAGAAATCTTGACGGCTAAGATTTTCAGATTTTTCTGGAACTCTGTATGGTTTCGTTTTGGTTTATAAATGGGAGAAAATAGAAGGGAAATGCTCCCTTCACTACAAGAAAACACATCGAATTCCGACGGAGGTTCCGACGGACACCAAGGTCGTCGGACATTTGTGACGGAATACTGACAAATTTCCGACCAAATCCAAAAAAATTAAGTCGTCGGAATTCCATCGGCCATTTCCGACGGAATTCCGACGAAATATGGTTCGTCGGAATTTTCCGACGACTTTTCAACGACATTCCGATAAAAAATGTAACCGTTGTAGTCGTCGGAAGTTCGTCGGTATATTCCGACGAATTTCCGACGACATTCCGATTAAGAGCAAAGTCGTCGGAATTCCGTCGGAAAATACCGACGGAATTCCGACGAACTATGTGACCGTTGCCGACAAATATATATGACCGTTGTATAGCCGTTTGAGATTGGACAATTCCGACGGAATTCCGACGGACTGCTTTACATCCGTCGGAATT